>NC_079475.1:21846951-22153618 GCF_026230105.1 Diorhabda sublineata
ATATTCTCCTCTTAATTGGATACATTTATTACAGCGAACCTGCAACCTTTAAAAAAATGTTTCTTCTTGCTCTGCAAACTAGACCTCCACAGCTTTTATTACCTCCTCGTTGGAAGAAAATTTACGACCTTCGGATGGAGCCAAATCTGGTGAATAAGGGGGGTGTTCTAGTAATTCAAACCCTAAATTACGAATTTTTTGCATGGCAACATGATTTGTGAACAGGGGCGTTGTCCTGCAAAAAACACCGTGTCTTTACTCTTTAATTTTTTCCGGTAGAGTGGCCAGTCGAATAGTAATCTCCAGTTATTGTTCCACCCTTATCCAAAAAATCAATCATGATTACTCCATGAGAATCCCAAAAAACTGAAGCAGATTTTTAAACTTCTTAGGTCTTGGAGAACCAGAGTGTCGACATTCTATTGACATCGTTTTCAAATCGAGCACAGATCGGACGCGATGCGTCTACCCTTGCACGCTCTTGGTCAACATTCAAATATTCGGTATTCAATACGTCTTGCAACAATTTTTCTGATGTCCAAATTGACGTGAACTATATGATGAACGCGTTTGTATGAAATATCCACTGCTTCAGATATCCGTTTTAGACCAATTCGATGGTCTGATAAAATCATGTCATGAACTGCATCGATATTTTCGGGGACTGACACAGAAACTGGCCTTCTCGATAGGTCATCATCTTAAATGGAATATTTACCTCTTTTGAAGCTTGCGGTCCAATTTTTCACGGTCGCATACGACCATTAAGCATATCTTCGTAAATCTGCTTACCTCTTAATCATTTTAAATACAGGTATTTGCATATCAAAAATAAATTGCGAGGTCAACGTTTTTCTACACATGAAGAAGTAGTTGTGAGTTAAAATCCAATGTTTTGGAGATATATCAATCGGAATGTGAAAAATGCTTCGACAATTGGTTCAAAAGCATTCAAAAGCGTAGTGATCTTAATGGAGAGAATTTGGGAAAGCAATAAAGCTATATCCACGTATGAATATTTGTCTATCTCAAAACTCAAGTAGCAGTCCTCGTACAATGTTGGAGACTACCACTATACCAACACACAAGGTCAGGCCTACACCAACACTCCCACTGTCTGACCCTGTGCGCTAGTGGGTGTTCCTGTAGTGGAAGCGTTTATTGTCACTACGAGATTAGGTTTGAGATCAAAAAGTGAATACTATATACAAAATGTTATCCAAAAGAGCAGTGTACAACTTTCAGAGCAACTGCGGTATATGAAACAAACAGATGACGTCAACGTAAGGACAAGCGCCCATCCATCCACTAAAACTTACTTTATTTTCACCAGGTGGTTGCTTCGACACAGATCGCTTCGCGGCGCCCTTAAACGCACCGCTCTCTTGTCCAACGTCATCCAACAGGTTATTAACTCGTCATGTTCATTTAAATAAACGGGTCCCTTTCGATACGAAAGGGTTGGTATATTGTAAAACGAGTGTCCTTTCACCTATATCAGTGTGTTAATATTTATAATGAAATAGAAGTAGGTATGTATTTTAAGTATATGTGTCAATATGTTATTCTATATAAGTTGACGGGTGAGGTTATAATAAGCATGTTAGAGTTTCAATAAGGAAGGAAATTTATTAAGGGGAGGTATTCACTACATTATTTTCAACTCTATATACAGGGTGGTTAACACAATGAGGGGAATTCTAATATTAAAACGATCGAAGATATTATAAATTCCTTTGAGAATAATATGTATGTCAAAGGCAGATAAAGTATGCCTCAAATGAGAGGAAAGCTACAAATTTATGTTAGTTATAACGGAACTTTCTATATTTCATTGTTCAGTTAACTCAGGTTTCTGAAGTTTCGCAATACCCATTAGGGGCCATCCATAAAGTATGTCACACGAATTTTAGGACTTTTGAACCCCTCCCCCCGTCCTTGTCACAGATTGTCACATTTTTATAACCCCCCCCTCCTATTTAAATTTATGTATGTATTTAAAAATATTTAAAAAACAGCTATTTTCATTTTTTATTTATTTTTATCAAATAATAATCTAATAAAATCAACATAAAGTCTAACATTTCATAAATTTTTTTAAATTTTCAATTCACATCCCAACTTTGCGTTTCAGTATTTTAAATTTTAACATGTGACATACTTTATGGATGGCCCCTTATTAATAGTTTTTTTAAAGTCCTCTTTACATTAATTGTATAAACTTTGATAAAACAATTAATTGTTTTTGTAATTACTACGTTAATTGTTAAATTAAAATCTACAAAATTATGTCAATTCAACATAAATTATGAATTGAATTATTTTCAAAAAATAATTTTATTGAAATGAATTAATCATTCTAAATTACATACTATTCAATAAAATCGTTTTTTTTCTTTGGTTTTAAATTATACAATTTTTTGTTGGACTTCACAGGTGTTTCTAATAATCTCAAATCTCAAAAAAGTAAAACATTTTGCTTGATTACAATGTGAATATATATTATTGTGAAATTGGAAGCTACAAATTATAATGTCAATCCACTAAAGGTTTCTCATATCCAATATTGTTTAGAAAAAGCTGTTTATTTCAAATGAATCAATTATTCTTAATTACATAATTTTAAATGAACAAATTTTTTCTCGTTGGTTCTAAATTATTATAAAGTTTTCCAAGACCAATGAAAACTGTGAATATATTTAAAGGGTGTTTGTGATTGCGAGTCTTAAACAAATACCATATTCTATTTAATTATACTTTAATTTGAATACAAACCCCTCTATTTATTGAGAAATCGGAAGCATAAAAAATAATGTCAGTTTATTTGTTGGATGCCTTCATACAGGGTAAAATTTTATTTATTTACTTCATTCACTTGATTGAGCCCCCCTATATTTTATTGTTGCGATTAAAAGCAAAAATTAGCAGCAATAGAGTTCCATTTGCCAATAATCACACATATTCGCATTAGTTTATTTAAATTAATAAATTATTAAAAATTACGGGAAAGAGTTACTTGGTAGACTGCTAACTAAGTTTCATGAAAAAAACAAAAATAAATTACGAAAGCAGTTTGTGATTAAAGATAAAAACACGAGCCACAGAAGAATTGTTAATGAAAGGAATTAGATATAAGCTAAGCCAGTACAGGAAATATTTTTAGAAGTGACATATACCACCCATATAAATTAAAAAAAAAATTTGGATAAAATAATTAGACATCTTTACTAGTAGAAAAAAGTATTTCTCGTTTAACATGATATGTAAATGCGTATATGAAACTACACAAACTATCGAAGTAGATTCGAAAATACGAATATCTAATGGATCCACAACTATTTTGAAAATAGGCTGAAATTTTCTTTAAAAAATTCATCTGTAGTATTTTATTGACTTACTTCATAAAATTAACATTTATTCTCTTTATTTATTTATTACAAAAATATTGGACTGTGATAAGACTTCACAGTTTTGATCTGACCCAGGTAGTCACAACAATTTCAAACAACGAATTTTCGAAAATAGATCCTATTTTGGAATTTGTTTAAAATGATCTACACATGTCGCGAAAATATAAATATATGTCTTCATATTATCATTCCATTTTGTTTGTACGAGAATTGCTACTAAGTTTTGAGATAGATAAATAGAAACAAATACTTATAATTGGATATGGCTTTATTGTTATTCCAAATATTCTCCATTAATATCAATATTTGCATGCGTTTGAACCGATTGTTGAAGCATTCTTTCCATTCTCATTTAGGTGCGATCAAAACATGTGATTTAAACGCATCAACCACTTCTTCAGGCGTAGAAAATCGTTGACTTCCCATTTTATTACTGATATGTGTGAAATCACTGGGTGCCAAACAATGACTGTATAGCCGATGACCCATAAATTCGATGTATTGACTATTGAAAAACATTTTTGTTTGAACTGATGTCTGAGAGATCGCATTGTAGTGGTGAAGAATGATTCGTCATCTGCGATTGGTTTACCTGATTTTTTCGAACACTTAAGGCAAACAAATGCTGGTGTACCATTCAGAGCTTTTTTGAGCGATTGTCAAGTTCTTCGGAACAATCTTTTGGAAGCTAAATGTTCATATTGAATGTAAGGAGTGTCACTAATGCTCAAGTATGCCCCAATCTCACGGTATGTCACATGACGATCTTGCAATATAAATTTACGCATAGCTCAAACGCGGTGGCTCGAGAAGGTGCTTCATCACCCAAAGTCGAGACGAGTTGATCGGCGCATAGCTATTGATTTAATCCACGTTGAAAGTCATAGAAAATCATCACACGATTTAATTCATTTTCTTGACCAACATGAATGTTTCAAGTATAACACGTTCTGAGTACGGTTATAATTAAAAATGTCAAAATTTATTATGGCAATGTGTTGTCATATCTCAAAACTTAAGTAGCATTCCTCGTGATACATTCACACTTTTTGTTTTGGCATTATTTCTTGCAATCACTTCTTGCTTTAACCTAGTTAGTTGAGTTCAACTAACTGGCAGTTCTATTTTTTTTTATTAATGCTGTCTGGGAATTAACTTTTCTATAGAAAAATAAGTAACAAAAGCTATTTACCTAACAAGTGCCTATTTCGCACGCGATGGCAATTGCACGAAAGACACGATGCGGAGTTCGGTTGAGTCATAAAAGGCGGTAAAGACACTTTACGCGCAAGTTTGCATGTCTTTTATTAAACTGATTGGATAATAATGACTTTGTAATCAGTTAACACTTCTACTAATGGTACGTTTGTGTGTTTTTTTTTCAAAAATATTATATGATTCTGACACTGCCATATCTTATATATTAAAAAAATTGATGATTTCCATTCCGAGTCCGTTCAGGCGTTCTTCCCAACCGATTTGCTCAATTTTTATTTTCAATGAAAGATATTGATGCACAGATCAGCCATCAACCATCGGATTTTATCTAATTTTCACCATTCTCAAGTTATACTCAAATACGATTTCCCCCTGTACATTACTTATGGGAGTTTTTCACATACACACGTTCTATCCTCAATATCTCAGGTTTTATTCAAGATAGAGACTTCGATTTGGTTTAAGAACACACGCTGAAATACCTTCTTTCTTTTGAGTTTTTGAACACTTAAATCGGTTGAGTTGGAGAGGAGCTATGCGCGGACATTCAATGTGGAGTTATGGATTTTTGTAGGTTTTTGGCAATTTTTCTACATTCAAAGATCTATATCTCAGGTTCTAATATAGCTACAGAGTTCGTTCTTTTCTATTATAATGATTTCTGATACTTATTTAATGGATTCGATGCGAACGAAGCCGCGGGTAAAAGCTAGTAATATTTTACATAATATGTTTCATCATTTCTTGTTTATATACAATAGCACATAGAATTCAGATTTATTCACGGATGATTTCCCTGTTGTTTCGTTCCTTCAATTCAAATTTGGGATACAAGTTTCAATTAAAAACGAAGAATGTGAAGCCACATTCTAAATACATGCGAGACATATAAGCACGTCATTTGCTTTCTCGTTTTACTACTATTAACTGAAACAAGTTGAAATTTGTAGTGATGGTGAGCAAAATAGGCAAAATGGTAAACTTAAAATACTAACCAGCAAAAATACATTAAAATCAGGTAGTTGAGCAACCCCAGATAACTCAATTCACGAAGTGTATAAATCATATCAAATGGATTCCATAAGCGAGTATTTATTTCGGCCATGTTTCACGTTAATCTCTCTAAAATTCTTAAGCTCTCCCTATATCACATACATTAATTTTAATTTTAAAAATTGTATAGCTCACTTGAAAAACTTGACATTGTAGGAAGAAATCATTAGGAAATTGTTAATAAAACGTGAGTATATTTTTAAAGCATATAATAAAAAGCTGAAATTCAAATTCCAAATCATTTTAATAAATATTTTTCCATATTACTTTATTATTTCAATTTAACGAAACCCTTGAATAGAGATTTTATATTCCAATTTGTTTAGGTTCAGTCTCAAGTGTCCAGGTTGTGTCATATCGATCTCTTTTTCGTTAGAGCGAAATATAATTTTTTACAAACTTTCTATTATTGTATTATGTATTATTGTATTATATTTGAAAATATCAACATGATACGTTAGGTGCTAAGAGGCTTACATTCCATTAAGAAATTTTAGCTCTAAGAATTTTTCCACTGAAACTTTTTTATTTAACATTTATCAAAATGTTCACGTTGTTTAAAAGTATCTTTGGAAAAAGATACGACTCTCATTCATCATTTATCATTAACAAATTTGATATAAAATTTTCCTGAATGTTTCTAAAAGTTTCGACGTTGGATACGTTGGTTTTTGTTTGACCTAATTCCGTTTTCTAGACGTCCGTGATAAATGTTCATGCTTAAGTTCATCTCTCAATGGAAACACCGAGTGTATACTCTTGGCTTTTGGATAAATTCTATTGAATTTTCTCACTTGTGGGTATGGTAGAAGTATTTACAATTAGGTTTTGTCGCAATACAGCAAATGTTTGCCGCTAAGTAGGCTAATTGAGTTTTAGTATTTTTCTCAAACCTTGTAAGTAACTTCTAAGTAACTATTGTTATTTATTTCGTTGATAAATCGTCTTAATTTTAAGTCTCTTTTGAAAGAAACTTATTTTTGAAAAACAAGTAAAAGTGAGACTGCGACTTGTTTATCTAAATATGACTTGACATACAGATACTGTAATTAATTAGGAAAAAAAACTGAAACTAAACATCAAAACATGAAACATTTCTTCTTACCATATGTATAAGGACTTTCTTAACTATCGAATTATTTCAATAAATATTATATTAGTATGAGTCATGAAGGATATAATACCTTATCGAAATATTTCACTCAACTATAATTTAAAACATTCAAAAAAAGAACTATATATTTTGTACATTATGAAATAGATTAAGAGATCATCAATACGAAAAAAATAACATGACATTAACAAACCATGAAATATCAAAAAACATATATTCAATTATAAGAATTCAGAAATTCTTGGAACTGAATCAAATACAAGAAAAAAATAATTTTTGGAAATGGTTCCCATACATAGGAGCCAGAAAGCTTTCATTGATAAAAATGAACGTAGATAAGTTGAATAAAATTTGGGGATTTGAGAATAGGGTGGTTATTCGTTCATTAGTAAGAAGTGATCCAATACCGTGGTCTCAATCTGCGTCCTCCACGCAACGAATTACTCCTTGTTCCTGGTTGATTCCAAGGTCTCAATCTGCCTACTCCTTGAAACTTTAGCGAGAAAATGAAAAGCTGAAATAAAAAAATATAAAATGATTAAAATAGAAAATAAAAATAATATGCTTACCATCAAGAACACTGTTGACACTAACACACTCACTACAGGTCTTGAGCTAACTAGTATATCATTGGCGGGAGGGGTAATAAATGTGTAGAGGTTAGCTTCACGGGAGTGTTGTAGAGAAAATGTTGTTGTTGGTTGGAGCGAAGTGGATGTTTCCAAGTTGTCGGCAAACTCTGGCTATCGTCCCTTGTATTCAGGTAGTTTGGACGTTTCTCTATTTCGAAAGCATCTCGGATGACTCTGGATTTGAGGAGCGGAGTGGGGCGATAGTTTTGGTTCTATTGAAATCGATTGTGTGTCCGGTATGGACACGATGCTGGGCAAGGGTGGAGGAAATATTGAAATTGGTGGCAAACAACAAGTGCTCCTTGGCTCTGAAAGAAATACGTCGATTTGTCTGGCCAATATAGGAACGGGGGCAATCTGAGCAGGGGATTTCATACACTCCATGGTGTTCATTGGATATTTTGTCTTTGATAGATCTGATTAGGTGGGAGAGTTTCTTTTTGGATTTAAAGATTGTGTGAATACCGTGGGGTTTAAAGATTCTGCAAATATTGTCTGATACACCTTGGTTGTTAGAAAGGGATACCCTAAATTGATCTTTCAAACCAGAGGAGGAGGATGAAGGAGTTGGATATGAAAATTTGTGGATGTTCCTAGAAATTTGAGATTTGTTGTAACCATTCTGAATCAATGTTTGTTTCAAAAGATTCATTTCAGATGGTCGACTTTTCTGAATTTTCATAATGAATGGCTGTAATTGCATATTTGAATATAACTTTTAATTCAAAACATACATACTTCATAACATCTTTCTATTTTTCACGCCACTGAAGCAAATTCTTTTTTTTTTTTTGTTTTAAATTGCCTGATTATTTTTAATTGAAAAACTAATAACCTTTTATGGAGCTAAAATAAACGGTGTTGTAGAAATTTGCCTCTAAACAAAAGTCTGCAGGCACGTAAGTACTTTACAAATTAATTAATTATTCATTTAATTTATAATAATGATCAAAACAAATAAAAATTATTCATAATCTCAATTTCAAATAAACATGTATTTCAATAATAACAAAATTGGCAATGAAAATAAAAATAATAATATCAGAAATTAAATTTAAACAACATTGTATTACAACAACAACAAAATTGACAAGTAGTTGTTCAAACAGTTGGCCTGGTCTTTATCGATATATATATATATATATATATATATATATATATATATATATATATATATATATATATATATATATATATATATATATATAGCCGAACTGGACGGAATTCCCCATTTTATTGCTCTATAAATTTCTGAAATAGACTATAGTTCAGAATGAAAATAATTTTACCAATTTGGTATAATAGGTATTAACAAACTTATTAAATGGCACCCAGATAATTAAGATTGATAAAAATAACCAATCATTGTAATAGCTCCTCCGCCGTAAGCAATTTAACACCCCTAGAGATTATTCAAATTACTGCTCATTTTTCAACTGAGTCTATCAAGAGATACCTAGAACCAAGCAATCAACATAATCTTAACATCGTTAAAAAAATTAGAGAAAAGCTGCCATGCATTACCAATATAACAAGCTCAAGGTCATTGACAGATTTCAGGTTTCACAAATTTCCTAAAATTATTAACTTTCAATATTAATATAGAATAATTATTTATTATTATCGGTTCATTAACTAATTATCGTAACGACTAGCACTCGAGCCATCGAGAATAATCGATAATTATTGATAACTCGACTTGAACACCACCAACTACGTAGATTTCACGTTACTCGTAAAATAATCGAATGTTTTCAAAGCTTTCGTGAGATTTTAGCTAAATATTCACACATGTGAATATAAGAGATATTTTAAAATCAGTACAATCAATTTATAACAATTGTGTCTTTCATTCCTGTTCGTTGAAATAATTGATTGTATAATATAACATATAACATAATAATTAAGATAATTATTTTTGTCGAACTTTTTTCCAATTTCTCCAAGACTACTAAGACTATGGCCCAACAAAGTTACATCCTAGTGCAGCTGCCACAGTCGCTGACAAATGCATACAAAATATTTCAAATAAGGTAATGGCTTCAGCTAAAATATCACGAATTCTTTGAATAATTTCTATTGATTTTAAATCAAAACAACATAAAGTCGAAGGCATTTGAATCGCTGGAGATATTTTATACCGAATACTGTGTATATTTTCAGTATATTGACAATAATAACTTCAACTGTCGTTTCTATAACCTCATTGGGCCACTGAAGACTCTAATGAAGTTATCGAAGCATTCGTCACAAAGAGTATGAATTTTTAACTGTTTTCACTAAATATTTTGTCGGGAAATAGAATCGCAGAAAAATAACAACTGGCTCTTATGAGATAAAGGGGACTCTTTAAAAAACCTGTCAGATATCTGTCAAGTGATTTTGACTGAAATAATGACATTAAAATTAACAATTTTCCTTGAATCTAGTTTTACGATCCTCACATTTCTGAACAAGATTATCTCGTATTTACTTGTTCCTATTTATTATCTTATAGATAAGATGTCCATAATTACTGGGGGATTTCTTCGCCTCTTCGTTTTCTTTAGTGGTTACTTACTGTTTCTGGTATTAGGAGCATCAGTTTTTTCGGCTATAGAAGCACCCGAAGAAAAAGAAAAAATACAAAGTCTCAGGAAATTACGAAGAGGCTTCCTTAAAAACCATTCCTGCGTACCTGGTAAGTCTATATGTTTAGAAAAACTAAGACCTCAATGGCGTCAATTTGAGAAGTGTTGTACACTAAGAAGTTTTCCGGCTAATACAAGTGGTTCCTTCAGACAATGTTTATGTTTATGCTTAGTTAACTGTAGCTTGTGAATTGGTCAACCAATTCTCTGCGATAAATCGTCGAGATTTCGAGATTTTTTTACACTATTAAGAGTTTTGAATTGGTTGTGGGTGCTTGGCTGACTGGTTCCTAGCTACAGTTGCTTATGAAGGCCATTTATAATAGTCGGCAAAACGAAATGATTATATCTGTAGGATGCTGAAGAATTAAGAAAATTTATATGTTATGGGCTTTGTAATTAACCGAATCAGTGCGCAAGTATGGGTGTGGGCTACAAAAAATGCGAATGAACTGTTTAATATTTGCAATTTATGAAGCACGCAGTCGACACGATTTCCTTTGATTTTAAATGATGCATTTAGTTATGAAATACTCAATCTGGCGTTTATCAGAGTTGCTGAAAATTATATTTTTTAATTCTTCATAAGTAGTTTTTGCCTAGCCTTCAGAATATACGTTTGTTTCAAATTTCGTCAAAAACTTAAAATTGGTCTCAGTTGAATCACATTAAGAACATCCCAAGAATTCTAAATTAATGGAATATTCAGCTCAGCAAAAGGTGCCACAACGTCCTTTGCATAATGGCATAATGAGCTTTTGCATATCTGGTTAAAACACAAAATTTTCTTCCGGATGCTTGTTTTTATGAATTGCAAAACTCACTCTATCCTATATTATGGAGGTTACAGAAATTCCAGTAGGACAAATGTAAGCCGAAGAACTCCACCACGTGAAGGTATCACCTATTACACCAATACTTTCGAGTTAAATTTTTTGTGTTTTTGTAAATTCACTTCTGAATTTACTTCCTCGCCTTTCTGACAATAATATGGCGAATATTTCTTCAGTCGTCGTCGATAATCATCTTCAAACTTTTAGCGGTGACAACATGTTGTCACCGAGAATTCTAGCTTTTGATTGTTTCATTTGTTGCTCTCAGAATTTTTGAACTATATTCTGTTCTTTTAGAATATTGCTTACTTCTTATCGATTTTGATTTTTTGCCCAATTTTCCAATTTGCCACTCAGTTTCCTGTGAGCCGCTTTAAGGAAAGTTTTCTGGCATTTTTTTTTTGCTTTTCTGCCTGATCCTGACTCTATTTCAATAGAAATACCTGTCTTAACATGCCGAGAGATATCGTAAAATGTTTTCCTGGTCATTACCATGCTTGCAAAGTGGTTAACCTTGAACGATTTCTTCAGATATTGATTTTTTCTTAAAACTTGGTAATTGTTTTATGACGTTCGTTTTCTTCTAGATTTTCGATACTTGAAACTAAACTATCAACAAAGACTGGGAAATTTGACAACCGCCAAATTGCGAGGAACAATTAATAAAATTCGCAGTCAACGCCTACTTTACGTGCCAAGCTGACTAAAAATGTTTTGTTCCCACACACTTACATAATATTATTATATGTGACGTACTAGTCATCTTTTGCTTTTCTGAAGGGACAGTTTCTCCCAGTTTACTTGATTAATTGTCACGTCTCTGATTAAGTTCCATTAAAAGCAGCTATAGAAAGCTATGCTAGTGCTCTAAAGTACATTCCAAGAAGTCTAAATTCTAAGTTCACTATAACGATTATCTCTCATAAATAGAAATCCACAGGTGAATTGTTACAAGCTTAGTGAAGTATGAAAATAGATTTTCACACAGTGGCTGTATTTGTGTTTTTACGAATGTTTCTTTCTCCTAGAGACCTATTTTTATGATGCTTTTATTAGTATATATATTATATATATATCTATGTAACCGACTCTTTAATCTGAATTTTAGATACATTTCTTAAGGACCGAGGACAAAAAAATTATATTTGCTATAATTAATCTTTATAATTTCTAACTACATGCAGAGTCACTTTCTACTTTCATCTGTATCCTGCAAAATTTTGAATGTTTATGGTCCTTAAAGTGGGTAAAAACGTCGTCCCAGAGTTTCCCATGCGTGGCGGGATAATACAAATTTACGAAATTATTATATTGTCATTGGTTCTTAAAAATAATGTATAATTTGTACAGTTCTATCTACATGTATAAGATAAAAATGCAACGAGCCCAGAAAGTGAGATTTGACACAAGAATGGGAATCACGCGATTGTGTTTATCGCTTTCCAGCGAATTATGTACAATATTTTTCCAACGATTCCCATAACCTAATAAAATTTTTTTATCAACATTTTATTTTTTATTATTTTTCTTTTCGACATTTCATGAACTTGTTATAGCAGATTTGATACATCTCTTGGGTATTTTTCAAAGGTTCACACTAGTATTTTTAGCTTTTTCTGAACATCTACTATGCATTCTACTAATATTCGCTCAAGTCGAACTTGTTCAGTTTGTTAGTGTCATTGAATTTCAAATTTACTCAATAACATATTTTCCAGCTATTTATACTAGTTTACACAGTTCTCATATTGCAGCCTAATTTAGGGAATAGTTAATCAGAAAGAATAATAAGAATGTTCTGTCACGTCTAGCTTCAGAAATACTATTATATATACAATCAGGTTTACTCAGTACGATCTATAACAAAACAACTAAAAATCATAAATTTTGGCATTTTTTAAGTTTTTTAGGTCAGTTTGTCTTATTATAGACTAACAGTAATCTACTAACATTTTTTAATCCCAAATCTTGATGAAAATTCTGTTCCTCACTCATACTTCTCAGCTGTCAGGAGAAAAATTCAAATTTGAGAGCAGGAAATAATTCTTCAATGACATATTCGCTCTCATCTGTTGAAAATTTTCTAATAAATCTTCCAAGCAGCTTTTTCATTGACAGTTGAGACAGTTAGATTTTCAAACTGAAGTTCTATAACTTTACAGATATGTGGTCCGACAAATATTCCCTCTTCTAGTTTCGTGTGATAAAATTCGGAAATATTGTTTGAATATACCGAAATGTATCACTATTCTTGTATAGAACCTTCAAAACGTCCCAGTTTGATATATTAAGGGGTCGAAAAATGTTATATGTACCAATAACTTATATACTCGTTTCAAATAGGCCTTTCTTTTCTTTTTTGTGATGTTCTTTGGTCTGCTGTCCCACATACAAAGGAAACAAGAGTATTCGGTAAATCTACCTTGTCAATCCAATCAAACATCGATAACTTTGAGGCCCTGTATACTTTCCATTGATGTTCACATTTCAGTAATTTCATTAACGGTCACATTGATTCATAGCTTTCTTTATAATTCTCTGCGTGTTCTATTGGTATAGTTTCTTATTCACTTTGTTCAATAAAAGTGTTTTCAAACTGTTTTTTGAAGAATCAAATAAACAGTATTCTGTTTTATTATAGTTTTAAACCATTATTTTAAAACCTCCCGGGAAATCAGTACAATAAAATTAGTCCCTTCTCTTTTAAAGAATACCGAGTTAACCTTAGTTCTCTTTCTGGATACTTTCGTACCTGATGTCAACAAATTCCAAAGTTGTAAGCGATATCCAAAAGTTGTACTTTTAACTTGATAATTTTGAATCTCTGAGATCGTTAAATTTAGTTTTTTTTTAATACATTCTGCAGAATATTCTTGAAAAGATAAATCGACCGAATCATTAGAAATAAAGGTCGACATTACGTAGTAGTCATTTCCATATTCTATATCTTTCACAAAACACTTTAATTAACTTATCACTAACACTTAACTAACTTATATAATTTATTTAAAATCTTCGGTTACTTTTCTACTTCGCTTAGATCACTATGACTATTTATTATAAACTAACTAACTGCGCTAAACGAATTCGTTTATATATCCAAACGAAGTTCTCAAAAATTCTAGAAAATATGGAAACAAAATAAATAAATAAATAGACCTATCCTAAAAATTAGTTCAAAAGAAACAATGTAAACAAATCGCCTGCTATGATAAACACTTATATAAAAAACAAACATCAAACGAATTCCGGGTATATCAAACGTGTCGCGCCTTCGCTGAATTTTAAAATTCCACTACAACCGAACTGGACAGGCTGCAGTATCCGTATCGCATACTTGTTCTTAATAATATACACTGACCAGAAACATAACAATAACATGTATCTCTCACAAAATAGTTAATTTCAAAAATAGTATGTATTATAGAATGACAAAAATGCTCAAGTGTACTTTGTCCAGTTAGACTTGAACCATGAGCCATTTTTGTTTTAAATCATTGAACCACGAAATTCATGTATGAAATCATAATAAATTTATTCAATAATAATTAACAATCAATAAAAATAAAAACCAACCCTTGCTATGAATATAATTAATTTATGTCTTCGTTTTCATTTCCTTTTTAAATATCACTTTGAAATTAGGAACGCCATCGTTTGATGCCTTTATAAATCTTCTTTGTTTTTAGTAATGCCATCTATTTATGAAGTTTTAAATTTCCAATTGAAAGTTCGAGAAAACTCTGTTTCATATAACAATGAAGTGAATTGATTCACGCGATATTATGAAATATTCCACCAATTTTTCTACTGATTCATAATATGTACATGTATTGTCATTAAAACCGAGAAAGTATACGAAATATTGACTCAGTATGTTAATGTTAACAAAGTTAATAAAAATTTTATTAAAGAAATCCATCTAAACAGACAAATTAACGTAATAAGTTGAATAAAGTGTTATAGAACACAATGAACTCAACCGTTTTGTTAGTTATTCATAATTACTTTTTCAGTTTCAATATTTGTCAATCGATTGTGTGAAAACGTTTTTAGTAAATTATTAGTTTTTTCTTTTATTCATAATTATTTGTTTTATCTCGAATAACAATCTGACGTACAATAGAATATTGATTGGAAACAATCTGAATTATACAGATTAAAATGCAATTGTATCAAATAAACAAATAGATCATTTCAAAGTTCTTGTACTTGTCACTAATTTGTTTACAATTTGTTATCAGGTCGACGACCATAACACTCTTTGATTTGTTGAATAATGAAATATATTTTATGTATGTTCCCTTGAAAGTAAAAAAATAGGCGCTACTGTGTTCAACTTCATTTTTAGGGGAAACAGCAACTTTAAGTGTTCTAAAACACCAGCAACACATCAACACAAAACCGTATTTTTTTTTCATTTTTCTTCAATAAGCCATTAAATAGTTAATCAGTATAGACGGAAAGACGCAAGTAAATTTTTGATTTTGTTTGCCATTTTATGAACGTAATTTCATTTCGATTATTTATAGTCTTGGTATCAATACCAATTGTCTGTTAAGCTTGTGAAAGATATACAGAGGGCGTCTCTTAAGTAATGACAGTTTTCATATATGAAACGAGGACGATCTGCAAAGGCTACTGTACCAATTTAACAAAACAGCAAAAAAGTTCAATATGATAATATCAGCGGCAAAGACAAAATCAATGGTTACTTCCAAGACACCGATCAGATGTAAGCTTGTGGTGGATAACAAAATAATACACCAGGAAATGAAATTTAAATATCTGGGAATCGAAATATCTGGACACGGGGACATGGAGACGGACGTAAGAAACCAAGCTACAAGAGCCTCAAGAGCAGCAGCATACCTAAATGACACAATCTGGCGAAATAAATACATTCGAACTGAAGCAAAAGCCCGAATATACAAGACCGCAATCAGACCTATATTATCCTATGAAGCAGAGACCCGACCAGAGACCTCTAAAACGAAACGGATATTGGAGACTACAGAAATGAAAATAGTTCGAAGATTGGCTGGAAGAACACTAATGGATAGAGAAAGGAGTGAAAACATAAGACGAACATGCGGGATAGATAACATCAATGACTGGGTACTGGATAGAAAAATAAAATGGAATGAGCACATTGACCGCATGACGGAAGAACGAATTGTGAAAATATCAAGGGACAAATCACCAGCAGGACAAAGAAGCCTTGGAAGACCTAGGAAAAGATGGAGTGACAACCTCCCAGGTGACTGAGCAGAGGCAATGATGTGAAGAAAAACAGGCAATGATGCCTATACATAGCAGGAAGAAGAAGAAGAAGAAGAAAATTCCTAACTTGTTAAGACTGAACTCTAATTTTATGAAGATTACAATGCTTTACTTTCTTTTAATTAATCTCTCTGTGTTCATTGACAGAGAAGTATGTTTTTATAATAAATAGTATGGAGTGTGATAAATAGTGTGTTGTTAAGTCATTGGAAACAAAAATTTGAAACAGCCGCGGAGATTTGGCTCTTGAAGTTCATTCGAGCTCAGGTAGTTCACCTACATGAGATATTGAGATTACAAGGGCAGATTGAAAACCAACTTAGTACCAGCACTAGCCTTTAGACCTTCTAAAGGTACCATACTTCGCCATTTAGAATTATTAGGAAGATATATAAAAATTATCGAATAGAGCCACAAGATTCAATCGAAATTCGAGTAAACAGCTCCTTGCCCTGCCGACATATGATCATTTTATTAGACGCATTGTACTCAAGAGGAAAAATAGTTTATCTACGCTCCAACCATGGAAAATCAGTGATTATACAAAAGACAATTACAAATAGATATATATTCGATCGGAAAGTCTTGTTGTGTGTCTGATGGAATTGCGAAGAATTTAACTCCTACCACATTCCGCCTTCAGTCCAAATCTTACACCGCTAGATTACTATTAATTCAGATCCATGACGAAATTCTCATATTAGAAAAAATTTTAATACAGAGGACATGTTGAAAATGTGGTGCGATAACTTACATCTAAGCCTTAAGAATGGTTTTATCAAGATCTCAAAGAGTTTGTTGAACCTAGGATTATAACCATAGAATAATGTATGCTGTACTTCAAATATTGCAACTTTCTTTTCGTACGATTATTTCATAAAAAGAGTGAACATTATTGATGGAACTATATTTAGATTAGTGAATTGCTTGCAAAAGATTTTACCACTATAAGTTAATCCCGTTTCCTACCGCAATTGTTAATCTTGTCGAATTAATTAGATTTTCGGCTACGTAATGTTGATTATTGATGCTTTTGACGTACAATTCTAAATGAATGAGCCAGACTATGATGCTCAGAATTTTTCAGTTTTCGAAAATTTGATGAAGCAAGAGGTTGTTGATATTTGACACAAATTTCATAACATTCACCTAACACGGTAAATGATTTAGATTTTTCAGTTGTGGTGACAAGTATATTGATATGAGCTCCGTTGTAATCTTATAAATCCTCAATTTCCATGCTCCCGTTATGGTTATGGTTACAAAACTAATGAAATATTTGAAAATTCGATTTTTGATGACTTATTTCAGACAAAATAGTTATCTGGTGCTTTTTAAATAGGGTTTCCCTCTTTAAAATTTGGCAATCATAACAGGCATGAAACCCCAGGATTTCAGAGCCCAGAACCCCAATTTAGTTTTTGAAAAATCTAAAACTAATGAGATCATTTTAGTATTTAGTCTTATAATTTTTGAGCTAAGGTTAGGTTTCACTCATTTAACTCAATAATAATTATAATTATATTTGTTAAATTTTTATCAGCAAACATTTAACAGAATTCTTCAAGAGCATTGGTTTGTACTGTGTAAAATTTATATTTTTTAAAAATTAAGGATTCCACGCCACTGGCAGTAAATCACATCCACTCATATGTGCCTAAATACAAGACCAATCGTGTTTGGGCTAAGATTTTCTTTTAGCTTGTTTTCAGTTCTTATACCCGAACTAAAAATGGAGCCCCGGTCGGATACTCCTTGGATTTACCCCAAGCTATGGCAAATCTGGGGAAACGGATGGCCGGATGACAATCCTATTCTTTAATAAATTCTTTCAGTTTTTCTGGTGTAAAATGTTTGCCTCCTTTAGTCGTTTGCTTTCGGACTGACGTTTAAGGAGAGCTTTTCCACATGGATGCTATGGTGAACAAAGTAGAGCCTCTATAAGATAAAGACCAAGGGAAACTTATTAAGGGTTTAAGATGAAGAGTTTCTATTGGTTTATATTTTTACTTACTTTGAAATCTTAGAATGTACGGGTACATACGTACTTTATTTTACATTTAAAGGTACGTTTATTGAAGTATTGAAAAAAATCCTTATTTTTTTTTGTTTTAAACTCTTCACACTTTCTACATCAATTTTATTTTCAATCTTAAATAAAGAAGATAAAACGTCATCCTCTGTATTACTGCATTGCTCTATAAATCATCGTAGAATGTTTACAGCTTCTCTGATAGATATAATTCATTATTTCTTTTTTTGTTAACGTTCCCACTGTGGCTACTTCATCATCGTATTTAACGAATTCTTCGAAAGTAATTTCTACATGACACATACACCATTCTGTATTCCAAACTGGACTGGAACATCAAACCACTTTTCACAGCTTCGATCGCTGTTAACTTCTCAGCATATGCTAGTGCTGTCAGTTTTCGTTTTGAATTCATTGTCCAAAGAGATGCATACATACTGATACATACAAATAAGTTACTGTATTTAGACTTTAGTCTATTGCTTCTTAAACTTTTTTATATAGCGACCCCCTTCGAGCTTAGGAAATTTTAAACGACCCCCTCCTCCATATAAACGTTCAGTTGAAAATCGAGGAGCGCATTGTATTTATTATTTTAAATGCTACTTCCATATTTTACCATTTATAGGCCCTACATAACAGTTTTGCATTGCCACTTTTTTCAAAAAATAGTTATAATAAAACTACAATAGTATTTTGTATGATTTTTATTTGTATTTATATTTGTACGTAGTGTGTATACTAATTTTAAAATTTTATTTATAATGATTGAAAAGTATCAGATCTTTGCGACCCTTTTTCAGTAGTCTCAGTTTAAGAAGCCCTGGTCTATTGTTTACATTTGAAGCCATTTGGTAAACCCGTGTAAGCAATGAATGAAGGAATATACAATTAAATAAAAAATTTAAAAAATTATTATTGTGATTGCACAGGGTTTTTTTGGTATTCTCATTAAAAAAATGACGTCTAAAGTTTTGATTGGTATTGCTTCAGGAAGATTTATTGACCCGAAATCTAAGGTTGATGGCGGAAGAAAAAGTGATAAACAAATAACTATAGAATCGAGATTAATTGATAAACTAGAACAAGATGATGTCGTTTTAACTGATAAATGATTTTTTGGAATAAAAACAACTATTGAATAAAGTTGAAAGTGTTGCTTATTATGCTGCCATTTCTGAAAACAATTCTGATTTTATAAATGAATAAATTGACTAAACGTATCAGCTAGTTTAAGTAAGAATTCACGTTGAAAGAATCATTTATAGTGTAAATGTCCACATTTTTCTTTGTAGTTTTTCAGTATTTTTTGAAGCGCTTAAATTTTTCCTTTTGATACTTGCAAATTTACTGGGAAATGGTTTTATCTGTAAACTGATCGCAGCACATGGCGCTCTGATCGTTCTGTGTATGCAAGCATACCATGTTGTACTTTTCACTTTTTTTATATATACGAGGACTATTAATAAAAATATGTTAATAGTCTAATTTGGAGTAATTTCCCATCTCCTTAAGCAGATTGCCTAAATTATTTTAAATAACTTTTATCAAACATTGTTTGCTGATGCTACCAGAAATCAAAATATTAGCAAACGTTACCCAATATGAATCTGAAGTTTGGAAATTTTCGAATAGTTATGAAATTAATGAGTCCTAGTATGTTTTTAAAGAAATAACCAAAAATGGTTGGTGCTCTATTGTTTACTGGACTCCCAAAATTAAGAATGTCTTGTTATTTAAAGAAGATAAATCAAAAATAGTGGTTTATTTACGAATGTTGTTATTAGTTTTCAATTCCAAATCTAATACTTCTTTGGCTCTAACAATTTTTGATTGTAAATAAAACGATCCGCCGTTTTTGTTACTATTACATTCGAAGAGATGTTTGAATTGTGTTTCGATCTCCTTTGGGCATATTTTCTTCACGTTAAGAATTAATTTAGCTTCGTTTACAGGCATATGAAGTGTAATTTCCGATTTTTCGGGCTTTCGAGAATTGTACCGAAGTCTGGCAGCTTCTTGACTCAAAGCTATTTCCTGGATTATACTTTTTTTTAGAGACTCGAAAAATATTCTCACACCGTGATAAATAATTTTCGGTAATGTTTTAACCATTGTAATTTGGATGAAGTATCATTTTGAAGTCTGTTCTTCGATTTCAAATTTAGATCTATACAAAAGCATGTCAAACTGACAGAGCAGTTTATTTATCTACAGAGATGATTTTTTAATCTTTTTCTGACATATCCAAAACCTAAGTTACAGATAATCTACAGAATATTATAATTTATTGACAAGATTTTATTAGTTTCACTCGTATTTTTGTAACTGATTCTTTGGACTTTATTTGCCTTACTTTGAACAATCATATGTAATTTAATTGTCACTATTTTAGAAGCGTGGGGTGATTTCTATGATATTTTTAATCTAACTCCGAGTTTTGGATTGAAAATGGAGAATTTGAAATAGGGGAACACCTACTTAGTGAGTAATTGTCAGTAACGGAAAAATAATTCAGGCGACAGGATAGGAGTGGAGCCCCGGTCTTTTGGTTGTTAGAAGCTTTACCAGTTTATCTATTCGCACCGTATTTATATTTCACCTACATACGAGACCGTCCATCTTACGGTAGAGAGCCATTTCCAACTTATTAAGAATGTGGGAAAAGTCTTACTCAGTGAATAACCTTCAGTAATCAAAAAAATAATTCGTACAGTCCTCGAACTGAGAATCATACTTAGATTTATTTCTTACAAAACGCAAAAATAGTATAGAAATGTCATAAAAAGCACCCCCCGCATTTATAGGAGGATTGTTAAATATTGAATATGCCTTTATTGTTTTTCTAAATACTCCATTAAGAACAATACAATTTTGCATGTGTTTGAACCAATTGTCGAAGCAGTTTTTACATTCCGTTTGAGGTACTTCCAAAACATGTGTTTAAACGCATCAACCGCTTCTTTAGGAATAAGAAGAAATCATTGCGTGCCAAACAAACGGCTTCGATGTTTTGACTGTTCAAAAACGTGTGAGAGGGCTCGCATTGACGTGGTGGAGAATTATTTGTCTTTTGCGATTGGTTTCCCTGACAAACGAATGCTGGTGTAGCATTCAGTATTGACCGTTCTATGCTGCTCTAATCGAATGGTGGGGAAATGTCCAATAATTCCGAAAAAACAGGCGACCATTTGGATTTATATGCACAGATCCATAATTCGTCGCCTGTGACGACTTTATGGATGTCTTTTCAAGCATTGAATTTTTTCACCACTTCTTTGCACGAATCGACACAAGCTTTTCTCGAACAATTGTCAAATTACGCGGTATACAACGCGAACAAATCTTTTTGACAGCCAAATGTTAATGAAATATTGAATGTATGCGAGTGGAGCTAATGCCCAAGTATGCCTTAATCCCAAATTAGCGACCCTCGTAATAATGACCTGATTTTTTTTTAGATTTTCCAAATTGCGTATTATGACATAAATAAATTAAGGCAACCTATTGTGTGGCATATTGGACCAGCTGATGCCATGTGTTGATATACTAATAACTATTCCGGCCAGCTTATAATTTTCGAGTAATAACATGAACAAAATACTACTTATATCAGTTCACTTTTGAAACCGATGATTCCACAGCTTGAAGTCAGCTATTGTTAAGAATTGATGGATTAATTCATCCGTCGTGAAACTTCGACACACAGATATCACACATGGCCACATCAGGTGAATAGGGTGAATGTCAATGACTGCTAGATTATCTTCACATAAAACTGTTGTGCATTGTGCGACTATGTACCATCGAAACGCGATATATGAGAATATTGACTGACTCAAGAGCTTTGGGTATCTAAGAGCTTTGTGGTGTACCAGTTTGTGTGATTGTACATTTTTAAGCTTAGTTGCTTTTACCTGACTTGCATTACGATAGAAAACTGGGTATATAACTTTCATGAGAGACCTGCGCTTTTTCATTATTCGTGATAGAATAAAATAACTCAATTCACCAACTTGCTTTTTTAAAAACAATATATTTAGCAAACTGATTTGAAAATTTAAAGTTACAAATAGTTACACTAATTACTAGAAGAATATCAGTTGAATGAACAAAATATTAGTTTCACAGGCTTCTTTATATATTAGTTCTTATCTTATACCATAATAACTATAAAATTAGATAAATGCATTTATGGTTTATTATTGTCACATTAATAATAATTAACTGAAGATGATACTTCAATGGGGTTGAAGTGGAATCTATAAAACTTACAGACAGACTAAACATATTACTTAGACATAGATAACTTAATGAGGTTAGAGTTCATAATAATAAATAAGTAATGGATGATGATACGCCTCTTGTGAAGAGAGTTGTTTTGGATAACTCAACTATAGTATTGGGTTGGCGACAAAGTAATTTCGTTTTTGTAGTATAAAATAAAACACTTTTTAACAAAGAATTGTTCTCAATCAATTATATATTTTCTATTTTGCTCAATGATCTTTTGCCATCTTTATTTCAGCTTCATGATTACGCGCTCATAAAATTTCTAGTCCTTTTCAACAAAAAACTAAACCAGATACAATTGAAGGTAATCGTTATTTGTAAAAATTTGACCATTCAAAGAATTCTGCAAACTTCGAAATAAATGGTAATCAGATGGTGCCAGAAGAGGTCCGTATGGGGGATACGGCATCAGTTCCCAGCCAAGCTCCGATAGTTTTCCACGAGTTGCTAAAGATGTGTAAGGCCCTGCATTATCATGATAGAACCCTAAACCTTTCCGATTTGACAATTCTGGCTGTTTTTCTTTGATTGCTTTGTCCAGTTTCATTTGTTGTTGACAGTAAATATTAAAATAGATCATTTGGTTCCTTGCACGCAGCTCAAAAATACAAACCTTTCTAATCCGACGAAACTGACAGCAAGAGCTTTTACTGTTGTTTTTCAGCTTTCGATGTGTTTTTACAACCATGTTACTGTAGGTACAGGACACATTTTTCATCATTAGTGATGATTCTTTTCAAGAATGGGTCTGTTTCATTTCGATTAAGGTGCATATCGCAAAAGATTATTCTTTGAGTTAAATGAATTTCTTTCAATTCTTGAGGTACCAAATATCAAGCTTCTTAGCTAGACATTCCAAATGTTTTTCAATTGCTTTTTGCGATACATGTAGCCTCTTTGTAATCTCTCAAATAGTTATAAAACGATTCTCTTCAATTATGATTTTGTACAACGACAATAACGTTCTTGAGGGAAAAATCTCCAGAACGGAATTTTTTATACCAATTCTGACACGTGTGTTCTGTTAAGCAAAAAGTACCACAAACTTCACATATTTCTTTCTGAGCCGCAGCACCTTTCTTGCCTTTACGGAAATAAAAAAGTAAAAAAAGTAAATTCGTTTCTGCACTTCATTTAAAATTAATGCACAAGTAATAGCTTTAATAAAAATCACGCACTACTTGCTTCTAAAGTTACGTCAATGTGACCAGTATCACGTAACAAGTGGCAAAGTACAACACTAACATAAGGCTTTCTATCAGTAAAAAACGAAAGTACACCTTATACATATCCGTGAAGCCACTACAGCTCTAGTGTGTAGAAAAATCTTAAAATTCCACTTACGTTTCTTTACTAGTGACTATTTAAAAAAAAGATGATGTCTACCATTATTCAACATTTCAAACATTTAAACGTACGCGATTCTCAGTCGTTCTGCCTCTTGGAAATCGTTGACCGTATGAAAATTGAATACACTGTTTTGTTTCTAACACCAAGTGTTGCCTCAATCACTTTTAGATGCATCTTAAATCTTCTCCAATCATTCGACTCATTCTCTGAATATTTCGTGAAGGATTTCATAGCAACATTTCAACTTCAATAAGGGCTTACTACTCAAGGATAGTGATATTTAATAATACAGTGTTGCCAGTTCCAGCTCCTCCAATTTTATAGCAACTAAAAATTTAGATAGTGGCTCTCATAGAGTTCTAGTTATTCGTAAACCTACTCTATGTCCTCATAGCTCAGAACAAATAAGTGTCTAATTATTTTTGATGAAGATTAAATACCGAGTAATTTCATAACAAATATCTATAGTATTCCATTACACCCCATTTAAATAATAGTTTGGAAAAATTAGTGTGTATTTTTTTAACATTATTAATAAAGATTAGCTGTTTAAAGTTACTACAAGCAAATATAATGTTTTCAAATTCCTCATTCAGTGCTAATTTATGTGATTCTAGTAACATTTGTGACAATTCTTAGCTATATGTTGATGTATTGGACTTTAGTATAATTTGCTGAAAAATTACTTTATTTAGAAAACAATGGGATTAGAAAAGGATGCTAGTTAAATTGATTTTAAGTTGAATGATTTATTTTAATAGTAAGTTCAATAGTTATGTCAAATACTTGATAAACTTATCCATAACCGTTACGATAATCAAAACAGTACGTATCTGCAATGGTGCTGTTAGCAACAATTGATTTAAGTTACACCAAAACCACTTCTCAATCAAAAAATGTTTCTTTTGCCATTGCTAATTATACACTAATTGTACTTTTAACTAATACTGTGATAAATCGTATTTCACAATATAAATGCGAAGTTTAGTTAGCTACTAAAAGGAGATTTTTCAGAAGAGGTGTGGTATAGGAAGAGGTAGGCAACCAAGTCTGGGCAGGAAAATAACATTTGGCTAGAGCACAACCATATTTAAAGCAGAGTATGATAACAATGTCAACGTTTCATCTGTAACCACATTTATAAAAACAATTTTTATCTTTTGACTCTGCACTGAAAAAACCATATGCATGACAACATCAAAAGAGCTCATTAAAATCAAGCCCCTTGCTATTGACATAATCAGTTATGGAGACGTAGAAGACGAGGTAAGAGGACAGAGCAAATAAGGTCGCGAGATATCTTCAGAGCTTAGTATGGCGAAATAAACAAAGACAAGAAACAAAGGCAAGAATTTAGAAAGCAGCAATCAGATCTATAATAATCTATACCTCAAAAACAAGACGAGATACATGAAAAACAAAATAATTCTTAGAGATCACAAAAACGCAAATTCTTAGGCGGACTCGGGAAAATCACTGCTAGACCGTGAAAGAAGCGAAAACATATGACGTAAATAATATTGATGAATTGGTATCACCAACATATAACTTGAATGTCAGACCAAATGGAAGTCTGCCACGATATAGGTGGATAAATAATGCAGGATAAGGAAAGATATCGAAGAAGGAACAGGTGATAGATCTATTGTGAAAGAAAGAATTTAATTATTTTTTGGTAAAAGCTGTTTACGAATGTTGAATCGTTAGTTACTGGGAGTTCATCTACTATTACAACTTAACAGTAAGCTGTACATTCGAACACGTCACCGTTTAGCGATTTTGAAATATGTAGAATTGTAGCCTACCGAGATGTATATTTAACCTATATGGAAATTATCCTTACCATTTACTATTCTGCAATAACAGTGTTACTCGTGCGGGCAGAAGAAATTAGATGAAGAGGAAGTTAGACCTGCTGCTACGTGTACTTATAACGTTGCTTTTCAGCCTTTGTTATTCTTATCGTCCACGCTTAATGTTTCTGATATGAACAGCTGAATTGATGACTTTATCGGAACGAGAAGGTATTGATAAAAATGTCGGAAACTATTTTTATAAGACGTTGATACTCGTAAAGGATACAGGGGCGACTATAAAGTAGAATGAGAAAGCTGCAATCATAAAATTAAGTACTTTATCCTCTTCTTGCACTTTACCCCCTGTTGCCCCTTAAATGCTGAAATTATTACAAATTCTGACATAAATTCATTATTTTTTGATTGCTGGCCTAAAGCTAGAATTAGAAAATCGTAACTTCAAAATTGATGGACACCTTCTTGAGGGTTGAATATAATTTTTTTTAGTCTCGCATCAACTACAAGGTTATTAGCGACATGTCAGGTGTTCACAATTTATGATAAAGTTGAGTGTATTTTAGATATTTGATTTAGTCTGTGGTATTACAATTATTGTTCAGCAGAGCAACGATGGTGTTTGGGAAGTTGTTAGTTAGCCAGTCAGTGTTTCACGTTTAGATTTTCCTTACAAGTTTCACATATTGGTGGGTTTTCTCGGTTAAATAAATGTGATTGTGTGTCTCGTTTTTCAATGGTTGGACGGATGGTTTTATAGATTTTAATATCGACTGCGATCTGTTCCACTCACTTTGCCACTGGCAATGTACTTTTGTTTTTATTGTCCCTTTATATTCGTTTACTTCCCGTACAATTGTTGTTTCGTTGGTATCTGCAGCTTCTTTGGCACATTTGTCTGCTTTTTCGTTTCCTGGGATGCCTGTGTGTGAAGGGATCCAAATAATTAATACGTTTGCTTTGGTTTGGTGGATAAGGTTGTTGGATGGTTTGTATCGAGCTCATGGAGTCTGTAATTATGGCTATTGATTTCTTCTAGCGATGATTAGTGCCTTTAATATGGCATAGACTTCTCCAGTGTGGACGCTGTTATGTGAAGATAGTTCAAATGTGTGTATTTCATTCTCTACTACTACTGCGACTCCTGAGCCATTAGGTGTTTTTGAAGCCTCGGTGTACAGAAAATGGTATTCTTTGAAGCTATTTCCTGTAAGAGTACGGAACGATTGTGTTATTAGAGAACGGGTTGTTTCTTCTTTTTTAAAGGATTCCATGTTGACGTTGATGGTGGGAATAGGGATTGTCCAAGGAGGAGGAATATTTATGTTGGTTGGAAATCTGTTAATTCAGGTGCAAGGGTGTTTGTGTATTCCTTCATAGAAGGGAATAGTTTGTTTGTTTGTTTGTTTTCGAATAGGTTTTTGAAGCGATCTATGTTAATTTTCTGATTAATGGGGTTATTTTTATTGAAAAGGACTAATGTTGCATAGTTCATACTTAATTGAATTCTTCGGAGTCGGAGGGGTGATATGCCGGTGAGGCAGTGGAGTGTCTTATATAGATTTGTCAAACACGTAGAATCGGCGCCCAATTTATGGCTGGAAGACTTTCTTGAGGTGATTAATGTGTTGTTTCCAAGTAAGTTTTTTATCGAAGATAATGCCAAGAAACATAATACCTTCCACAAATTCTAAATTTTTACCTTTCAAGGTCAGTACGGGCGTTTCTTGTATGTATTTTCTGGAGAAGTTAATACAGTTTGTTTTGGTTTTAGAGAATTTCAATCCGCTATTGTTAGAACAGTTGCTTAATTCGTCTAGTGCAGTTTGTATATGTGTTTGAGTAGTAGTCAAATTTTTATCTTTTGCAAACAGTATCAGGTTATCGGCATACAATATTCATTTGACTAACGGAGAGTATCTGTCGAGTATATCGGAGATCGCGATAAGAAAGAGGGTGGAGCTTATTGTAGACCCTTGTGGTATCCCATCCTTCTGTATTTTTTTAGCAGAGAGGTTTCAATCTATTCTTACTTGGAAGTATCTATCTGTAAGAAAATTGTTAATGAAGTGTAAAATGTTTCCTCTTAGGACTCAATGATGTTATTTTGAGATTATGTTGGGTCTCCAGACCATATTGTACGCCTTAGAGATATCAATGAATACTGCTGTGCATTCTTGTTTGTGGGCCAGTCCTTCGCTTATTTCAGATTCGAGATCTATCAGGTTATCGGCTGTGCATCTGTTTTGGCGAAATCCGGTTTGTTCTGGTATTAATAAATCGTTCTGTTCTAGTACCCAGGGAAGTCTACGAATGATCATTTTTTCCATGATTTTGCATAGAACGTTGTTTAAAGTTATTGGTCGATATGAGTCTGGTTTGGTTCTTGTTTTGTCGGATTTCAAAAAAGGAATTATCACGGCTTCGCGCAAACTTGAAGGGAAGACTTTATAAATGTAGTTATATAGTTTTAATAGGTAGTCTTTGGTGGTGATTGAAAGTTTTTGTGAGAATATTAGAGGTATTTGGTCTGGACTAGGAGCTGTCTGTTTTTGCGATTTCAGAGCTTCGTGAAGTTTTGTTTTGTTGAAAGGTTAATTGATGGGATTCTATGTTATTTACGGTTGAATTGATTTGTGGTGAATTATAATATTTGTTGTGGACATATATTGCTATACTTCCAGATGATTTCCTATTATATATACGATTTTTATGGAAACAGGTAGCTGAAAATGTGCTGAAAGTGGATAAGTTCACAGTTACTATTGACTATTTGTGTGAGTCTATATTTCCAATACTCATTAAAATTATCACTATGTAATATCTTACTCTTCCTTAAACTGGGTTTTAGAACCATAAATTAAGTCAGCGTATCATTTGATCATACCTCGTATAATTACACGGACAATGAACTGAATTCAGATGATTGAATACTGAATCTCTGGTAAACAAATATTTATATCTTTTTGGGATAAACATATTTAAAAAAATTGTGATTTGGAATAATTTTTTAAACAAACTTGATATTGTGATTTCAATAAATTCGTAAATAAACCAGCTATTGGTGGTATTGCTTCAATCATTTCTAAAAATAAATATATTTCAAAATCAATCGATCTTTCATAATAATCTGCAGCAGTTAATTGAAATTTCTTTAACGATGTTGACGTTAATATATATATATATACATATATATATATATATATATATATATATATATATATATATATTTAATATATATAATATATATATATTTAATTTCTTATTTCTTAGACCTTTTGATACATTAATGTTCTTGATTTGAGGTCTCTTCTGTTTTAAAATTATGTCTTTTCTATTGTATTTTAGTTGAAAAAAACAATTTGAGCACTCAATTAATTTAGGTTTCGTAATCCTTAATGAATAATACAATAAAAATATATCAAAAATCACCGGAAATCTTAATTAATTATTTCCCACACCATGAATACATAACTATTCGAAAGCTCTGGAAAATATATTGAAGTCAGTCCAATTTGGTGTTTCCTTGCCACGTTCCCAATAGAAAACTGCTCATAATATAGCTGGCAAAGACTTCTTTACAATTTATATATCCTTAATATATAATAATGAAAAATGGGACAAAATTAAAGAATATACAGAAATACCTCAAAACGAATTTATAAAAGCTATAGAACTCACACTTACAACAACGTACTTCAAATTTGAAAATGAAATATACAAACAAATTGATGGTTGTGCTATAGGGGCTTCCATTTCAATGCTATGGCACAATTGGTAATGGAAGATCTTGAGGAAACTGTCCTAAGCAAACTTGATATAAATATTCCATTCTTTTTTCGATATGTAGATGATTACATTACTGCTGTACCAAAGAATCAAATTGAAAACATAAATAAAAAATTCCATTCTTATCATGAAAAACTTCAATTCACAATCGAGGTTGAGCAAAATAATAAAATCAATTTTCTTGATGTCACATTATATAAAATTAACAATAACATAAGAACAGAATAGTATACGAAACCAACTTGGTCTTCAAGATATTTAGACTTCAATTCGTGTCATCCTAGGTGCGGGAAAGTAAAATTATGCAAATTTTGACCTTATTAGATAATTTTTTACTTCTGAAATTATAACTATTGTTATTACAGGTAAATAAATATTTACGAAATAGTCTATCAAATTGAAATTTAAACCTTTTCTAGCTTTTTGTAGCATTTTTAATTTTTTGAAAATATAAAATAATACAGATATTTTTTATATAACCATGTAATTGTTACTAAAACGTCAAGTTGTTCAAAACGTCAAAGTTGTTCAAAACGTCTTGGAAGTGACCGAATAAGTGCAATCTTCTTCTAAATCAGACCAAATTAAATCGAATTCGATACAATAATATTAATGGATTCATCCGTCGAAGAAATTCCCGAAGCCATTTTGAAGGCTGCAAATGAAACTAATTCCGAGCTGTTACCTACCAAATGACTTAAAACCGTTGCCGTTGCCGTCATCGTCATCTTTATGCGACTTGCAACCGATGCCTTCCTCACCGACGTCATCTACCTTCCAGTTGAAACCAAATAACTCCACTGGACCGACAATTCTTACTAGTCCACAGAATGCAACAAATTGTGTTTTCAATATTAATATTAGAATAATTAGTAATTTTTAGTTAAAGTTTTGTATATTATTATGTTTGTTGGTATAAAATAATTTTTGAAAAATGGGTCATTGTATATACGGTCGTAGAAAAAATAATGTTCATAACTAATGTGTATAGTGTCATTTCGCACTTGACCGCTTGCCCGAACTCCGCTCCGCGTCGTTTGGGACAACTGCAGTCGCGTGCGGGAAAGTATCACTTTCTGCACTTGTTAGGAAAATAACTATTTCAAACGTTATTCGAAAACGCAATAGGTTATTTTATTCTGCTGAAAAAAATAATGGGCAGTTATTTTGTTTATCGACGGTTGGTAGAGTGGTAATTAAACATGGACAGTAATAAAAAAACAATTAAGCGGTTTCATTGAATAATATCGGTACTAAAAATATTTAAGGAGTCTAATAAATAAAATTGCCAATAAAAATGAATGAAAAAATCATGAATAGAAATAAAGAACGGAAAGAAATGTCGCTTTCTTAAATTTTTATTTTTAAATTAATAGTCCGACGGTGCGGTATCGGGCAAGTATGATGGATGAGGTAATATCGACGAGCCTTATTCATTAATTCATTCATTTAATAATAACGCCTTATCTGTTAACAGTCTCCAGATAATTTACGATTAAAGATGCGTTTCATCGATCCAACTGGTCACTATAAATATCTACATTAAAAGTTTGGCCAGGCTTCAAAATGAATAATTCCGCTTGTAATTTATCAGATACACACAACCGCCTTTTTGGGATGTAAGCCCGGCTTCGCAAGACTTTTGGTAAGAGCCACTGGTTTATCATATAAGGCCCATTTTTTGTCTCGAAAGATCAAGCAATCAAAAGACGGTTCAGTATCGTGCTATTTAAGTAAAACGTTGCATGGGATGGATATTTTGGATTTGTTCTCTTTGAGGTATTATCGGAAAAATTGATCTTCTTGGTTTACCTGCTCTGCTTATTTTTCCAATTTGCTGCAAATTTTCTTGAATTGTTAAGGGTTAAGAATGTTTGGAAACTTGATTTCACTTCTGCTCTAGCAACTCGTTGTCTAATGTAGTTGATCTTCTTCGTCGAGTCAGAGAAAAAAACTTGTCGGATTTGAACTTAAGAGAACTATTTTTGGCATTTATAAATACATATCTAAAACATAAATATCGTAAATGTTGTCAGTCGCCTTTGTTGTGTTACTAATCTTACGAAATTACAAAACATACACTGTCAGATATAGTGTTTGGTTGTATATTTCACCCCGAATCGCAAAAAAAAAACTAATATACAATTATTTAGAGAACGAGTCACAACAACTTTAAAATATCTTTAACACGACTTCTAAGTACAAAAAAAATAAATATAAATAACCTTTTATGTATTCATCGATAATTTGAAAAGAATTATTTCAACAGATTTTCAATATTAATGTCCCGAGTGCATGTCAAATTGTCGATAATTTAATTTTCTCGAGTGCGCGAATGCGCACGAGAGGAAATTATGAGACAATTTGACATGCACGAGAGGGCATTTTGGCAGACTATTTCCTGAGAAAAATTTAATTTAAAATAAACAATAATTGTTCCTTTTCTTAAAATATAAAATTAAAACCAAATGATGTTTATTAATCCTAGACGAAAATTTGGCACTAGTGCAAATTATCGATAATTTGCACTAGTGCAGTATTATCGCTGAAATTTGATCGTTGCTAGGTAAACATAAAATATTACAGCTTTTTGGTTGGCTTAAATTTTTCGAAGGAAATGGTCTACAAAATAACAAAAATAAAGATTCTACTTTTTGATTCTACACTCCTTAATTATAACAACATAAGTTGGACTTCCCAAAACCGCTCATATATTCATACATTGTTTACTATTACCACTAAACCAACATTCACAATTACACTGTCTCAGGTAAACCTCGGTATCCAAACATCTATCAGACAGTGTAATTGGGTATTGGTGTACTGGTAATACTACATAATGTGTTCATCCTTAATTCATTTACATCACTGAATAAAATATGAGTATTTTATAACTAAAATCAACCCTACAATACATACTATATTTAATTTTAATCCTGTATCCCCCATCCCATCTTCTTAGATGATTTTGTCTATGACTATACAAATATTAGATACAAATGTCAGTTAGCGTTGTGTATATAAATATTGAAAGAAATGAAAAATAGCGGATCACTTAGTTCCCCAAAAGATATTTCTTATCATAAACCGTTAGATTGTTCTGAGGGTGTCTCATAAACTGTGTTTCCAATTTTCATTTTGTTCAGTATTGTATGGTTTGAACCCAACGTTCAACAAGCTCTTTGAAACCTAATTGATAATTGTTTAGCTTGCAAGATGCAAAAAATTGTCACACTGCATTTTCAGAATTTCAAATTCTTTCACACGCAACAATTTCACAATGGATCTGAATACATAGTAATCTGATCGTGCAAAGCCCGAACTAAATATTGGATGTAGAAGGAGCTTAATACCACAAAGTGATTCGAAATTATTCCGCGTTACTTTCTTTGTAAGTGGTTTAGCATTGTCTTTTTGTGAGACAACCGGGTTTACTAGATATTTCTGCGATATATATATACACCATCATTGATAGCCTGACCATCTCGAAATACAATAAAATTTCATAATTCTATCAGACACACAACAAGACTTTCCGCTCGAATCAACCTCTCTTTGCGACGGGCTCTAGTAAATGTCCTATGTCTAAACACTGATTTTGCACGTTAGCAACATTTAGATAAACCCAATACTCATTGCAAGTAACTATGGGTCTAATAAAAAGATTATATCTACCAGACGATTCGCTTGAATCTTGGTTAATTCGTGTAGCAACTATTCGACAGCTTTTATAGATCTTATCTAATGATTTTGAATTGCGATGTATGTTATCTTTAGAAGATCCAAGAGACTCCGATAATCGGCGAGTGCTATTACTAGGTTGGTTTTCTACTGCTTTCCATTTTAGATTTGAAGGCAGGAAACTGAAGGATTTTTAAAAAGAAAGAAACGATATAGTAACTTGGCGATGTAAATATCTGTATGAAATTAGAACTTTTAATATTTAGATTAGACCTGTATTAAATAGAAGGAATTTACTTCTGATAAAAATGGACAATTTACTATCCAATACATAGGGTAAAAATACGATTTCGACGTGCTGCTCTTTGAATAAAGACAAGATAATGCGTAATGCATCAATGTGTAGGTTTTTGAAGATGGTTTGAAAAAGAATTTATCATTTGAATGAAAAGGCTTCAATTATGAACTAAGCTAGAATTTATGGAACCGTTGGCGATATTCATACTGATTACACTGTTTACACCACCACTACACCAACACTCACAATTACACTGTCTGTTTCGATAACCAAGTTATTGTCTTCAGACACTGAAGGTAAACTGTTTATCTTCAGTCTCGGAAGACGATAATTTGTTATTTCTTTCATTAAGCTATATTTAATTGAACTAGAATAAATTTCTGAAAATACAATAATACGAAGATACGTCTGAAGAAAATATCTCTCCCACAAATGAAGCTTTGAGGTTAGAAAACAGAGTGGAGAATCACTTTCTTTTTCTTCAAATGCTTTTTCTCTTTTCTCTCTTTACCCTATCAAGCAATGAGGCGTAATATTCTCATATTATGGATTTACCTTTTGGGAGATGGTCAATGAATACAAGTCCATGACTATTCCAAGAAACGGAGCTCGCCCTTTACAAACCACTATCTTTTGCTTAAACCTTGTCGATAAGCCCCGGGAATTGTTCATCCGAATGGGCTTTTGGTCTAAACTGAGCAAATCTGGCGGATAGCTTACGTATGCACAATTCCTCAGTAAATATATATATGACAAATGCGTTATTTTCATATCGATTGCCTCTTCTATCTCTCTTACTTCAATCCTCCGGTCGTCCAGTCCCATTGGACATTTCTATCTAACTGCATGTTGTCGTAGATTTTGGTTGGCCCTGTATAAATTCAGTTGCATAAAATTTTACGGTCGTAAATGATGATGCAAAGTCTCCGTACACAGTGTCTTCCTCCCATTTATTTACGTAGGTATATTACTGACAGTTCGATACTCAATTTTTTCCATTTTCAATAAAATCTTCACAATGACTCACGTGCACGATTGTCAAACAGAAACTAAGCATTCAAAACGGCTGAAAATTTAGTGACAATCTCTTAATGCTAACATTTTCAGGCTGAAGTTGAAAACTTAACGACAATCCGTAAAAATGTGCAAAAATAAATTTAATTCGGATTTATTCAGTAAATACTAGTATATTATTCATTTTACACTCGGTACAAGTACAAATAATTTATTTATAAACATTTTTCTAGTTTCAAAAACTCACGACAGTCTACAATTTTGTTTGCCTCCAATAAATTGTTTATTGTTATCAATAGTTATTGACAAAGTTAATTGACTATATACTCAGGTAATTAACATCAGAAGACGAAAGAAACTAAATAAAAACCCCTCTAATCAATAATTTACGATAAGATACGTATATATATATAACCTAGTCTGAACTGTTAAATCTTGCCAGTTGTTAACAACAGATTGATATTCATGTTAGTGACAAAGTAGTGAGTGTTTTTTCGGTGATTTGAAGTTTTTTAGAAATTTCCAAAATGAAAGAACGGACTATACAGATTTTCACTTACGTTTTCGTATTAAAAAATGAACTTTTCTCACATCCAAGTGAATATTTATAACAAAAGTGAAAACTGTCGTATAGAGTGGTATTTGAACATTGAACATTTGAAATGGATCACGGGTATTACGGATCCATAAGTATTCCTTACCATTCGGAGGAAATCGAGAAATTGATTCCTATAAAAAGATCGTCCATCAAAAAAGATTATCAAGGTCTAAAAATTTTAGGAATGTGCAGATCTACGTATTTATTTTCAGTTTTTTTGTTTTTTTATATTTTTTTCGTATGCAGTGGGGCGGCTATATTCACTTATTTAGAAGATCCTCAGGATAGACTTACTAGGATGCGATTAAGAGCAGCTATACAGAAATTTCACTCAGCAAATCCTAATGTAACAGGTTAGTTTTAGATATCAAAAAAAAAAATATTCATAACAGATGAATCCTTGTAGTCGAGGTAAATTAGATTTAAAATTGAAAAAATTTTAACGCGCACTTCAACAGCTGTATTTACGACGAAAATGTATGTCTAATTGAAAGAATTCCTATAGATAGATTATGGCAAAATCTTTCGAGTGTTATAGGGGTCAGTTTCTACATAAATTCAAAATTTTCGAGAAATATGCAAAAATTTTATCAAACTTGATGGAATAATTTCTTATTCATGTGTCAACCTATTACAATTTTGTTATACATACCAAAAACCTATGGTGATCAGAATATTCACTTTTATTGTAAAAAATATAATTTGAAAGCATTGAGGATGACGAAATATGCCAAAAAATTATTTTTGCACCCTTAGATTGTTGATAAATAGTTGGAAATTGTAATAAATTGCGAAGAATTAATTATTGATTATTACATTCTTTTCTGATTTTGCTTCATAGTTTGTTTATGATTGCCTCCGCAATCTTGAGATACTTAAACTCCATCAACTTACTTAAAATGGATGTTCTTGGTGCTATTATTTTTCTTTTGATTAATAAAGCGGTCTTTAGCCCCAATAAAATATAAATAAGCTCTATAATTTCCACGGGAAAATTTGCAAAAATACATACGTTTGATGCTTGATATTTTTCATAACTAGTAATAGCCATTACTCACGAATATAATACTATATTTAATCTATAACTATCGGGCAAAACAACAATATATCATTAATTTTTGTCAACATAATTATAATCAATAGTAATATTACTACAGTTATGACATACGTAGTACTTCCTGCAGTAGTTATACTTGTAATATTGTTAACATTTTGTATGGTACAGATGGTCTTGTTAATCGTATAAAAAAATTTCTCGTTCTAAATTGTTATTTATGTTGTCGTCAATATAACTTTACCCAACTGTGGATAATTTCCACCCTCCTTGATGTCACATTAAACAATAATAACATAATAGGAATAATAGGAAGCTTTTTCATGTCTGGTCACAAATGTTTTCAATTGAAATATTCTCTGGTGTTAGTAAATTTAAATTCATTATTTCGGCTGAGCTACTTTCGTGTACCTAAAACATTAAAAAAAATTTAGCTACTTTTATCAGCTCGACTTTCGCACTGATGTTGCTGCTCAACTAATATTCTTCAAGACATCCAAAAATTTCAACATTATATCACGTTCTTATTTATCAAAGGGTGCTCAGAGCTGCGGTGTTAAATGAAATATACATATTCATGTATTTTTTTCGTCCATCGAAATACACGTGAGGGACGCCAAGTGGCAGAGGTAAAGTTACAAATCGCAGGACTTCCCTTGAGACAAAAGAACGATCTATGGAATAAGATATTTATTCGAGATCTTGGAAGTAGAAGGAGAAAAGAAGCAACCCACAAATTAGTTGATCAGACGATTTGAAAAAGCTCGCTGAATTAAAATGGACGCAAATATCCCAAACTTGAGAAGCATGGGGAAAGGAAATGGAGGCTTATGTTCAAAATTGAACTCATACTTCTGCAAAAGTTGATGATTTCTTTATACAATAATGCATTTTTTTGCCTCCTACAAACTACTCACCAGCTCTCTCTTTATTACAACCCCATAACAATTTTAAGAATTCTCTGTCTCTTGCATGAAGACACATCAAAATAAATTGAGATATTTTTTTGGATGTAAAGTAAAGTCATTATAAATTGAAAATATTCTGAAGCCAAAAAAGTTTATTGACATAGGTATTACAATGAAAATGGACAAATTCCTTCCATATGTTCAGAGCTTTTTTTGAAAAATGACTGAAATTTGCTCCAAAGGTTTCTTATCAATCTCACATTCGTATAGTTTATGAATGAGCTTTTGTAACTTTTTATTCGTTTAATATGATTTAAAAAATAAGTTGCTTTTTTCCGTAAACAAGCAATCATCATGCAAACACGCGAGGATATAGCTGAGACGATTTGGTAACTACGGGGTCAAGAAGTGTCAAATATTTCTGCTTTTTTTTTCATTCAAATATTGTTTATTTAACAATTAATTGGCAGAAATCACAGTATTAGTAGATACGTAGCGATTACAAAATTTAAATACTTATTATAAGGCAGTAATAGTGATTATATTCTATTTCTGTTGTTGTTTTAAAATTTTATTTCTAAATGGGTAATATACTAGAGAGAGAGAAGCTTCACGTTTTGTGTAAATGGGTGATATAAGGACATTTCAGTATACTTTAGGAACAACCCTGATATAGACAAAAAATTTCTCTCGTTTATCGTTTGTGCGTCCTACTATTATCACGCAAGAGATTAAATTTAGGAGTGAAATAAAAAATAATTAGTACAAAACAAAATGGCTCGACGAACCAAATAGCTTTTGGAATGTAGTTGGCTGACAAACGGTTACCTACAGGAAAATCACAGAAAATCTGTAATGCCTTCGAGGCAAGTTAAATACCTAAATGTAAGGGTATAATTTTTGTTTTGTTTTTTTTTGTAATTTTTGTCCGATTGTAGTAATTTTATGATACAATTTTATTTCTCCTGCCCTTCTTATAGATAGGATAAACTAAGTTTATTGCTTTCCAATCTATCTATCGAATTTAAGTGGAAGATGTTGAATACTTACAGGATGCGGTATTATTGCGTGCCCGATTGCTCAGTTGTGATTAGAGATTTGAAAAAAAAATATTTAGATAAAATTTGAAACACACATAGAAGCATAGTAACACTTGCAATCAAATTTATTTTTTTATACAGAACATCTTTTATATTCTAAAATGTCTAGTCTTCTATCCTAAATATCGTTTTTATAATACACGGTATTGAATTGAGGTTCGCACAAAGGACGAATCCCGATCACACTTAGTAATGAAATGTATGTGCATCACAAATCAGGAAAACATCTTCAAATATTAGATGGTGCAAACCGTGATGATGCTCAATTAGTAAATATATCTGGTATTCTACTTCTCGACGGCCGAACCGACCGTGGCTCAACCTTAATTGTTTCCTTGTCCTCGCTAAAACATTTGAACAAGTCGTAAATAAATTCTCTGGTGACAGCTTCCGTTCCGTACACTTTTATCAACATTTCATGTGGCTCTGTAGCCGATTTTCACAATTTGTAACAGAATCTTGATGTTATTCCTTCATTGTATTTTACTGTGGCACTACCTCTTACACTGACTACGTTCGCGAGCCCGTAGTCTGTGGATAGTCGTATGCAGGCTTGTGTGCGTCACCTCGTATTTGACTTTAGTACTCATTTCAAACACTATCTGATAAAATTTTATACTAGATATTTTTATTAAAGTCACCAGATGATTATTTGTTCTATTTGAAAATAGTAGTTTACGTAATAAGTTCCGAAAGTGGTCTTTTACTGGACGAGTGGGCAAATTGTAGGGCGAGTCCAGTAAAAAACCACTTTCGGGACAAATTACTTACAATATTTTTTTTAAAACGGGCATTGTATCATAAACACAATCATCATCATTTTGAATATCCATTTTATAATAAATGTCTCGTTTTCAACTAAAACTCAAAATATGTCAATAATAATACAAATCTCGGTTACTATAGAAACCAATTGATCACTATCTTAGTAAGTAAATAAAAATGAATCCGGTAAAAGCTTTTACCGGACTATCACAATAATTTTCCGGCTTGGTCCGACAAAATGAGATTTTCTGACCTAAAAATGAACCGGTAAGTACTAATTTCTAGCCCGTTTTAAAAAAACTTTGTTACCTGAATCAACTCAATTTTGGTTTGACAAAGATATCTTGGTCTAAAATAATAACAACAACTAACTGTACTCTCCTAATAATTTATATTTTGTCGGCTTCTCACTTTACCGACTTGATATGGAAAGTCATCAGGAATCGTGGATTTTTTGTGAAATATATAAACTTTTAATTTGCTCGTATCTCAAGAAAAGAGGAATTTGACTTTCCCACATTAATGCCGTACCCTGTACTTTTCTTCTGGTTAAAATCCAATTTATTTTATATCTCAAATTGCAGATGTTGCATTTAATTATAATATTTTGATAAAAAACAACAAACATCTTAATCATCGTAATGTTTAGATCCTTTTCAATAACAATCATCTAACAATAATTTTTACATCGTTCTAGGCCACAATGTCTGTTGCCAACCAAGTTATTATAACGAAATACCACGATAAAACAGAAACATGATGTAACAAGATTTTATTACTATTATAGTAAAGAATAATAAAGTATGGTATACTTTGGTATCTTTCGATAACATTTGACATTTATATTATCCGCACTTTTTGTAAAATATTACTGAGTGGAATGCTCTTTAAAGATTTTGTACTTATACGATCATGTGACTATGTGATAATTGAAATGTCAACTTTTTCATCAACTAAATATTATCACAGTTACTCAATTTAGATAATTGATTAAAAGTCATAATTAATTAATAACAACGTTAGAATATGGTGATATCAATTGTGCCGTGTAAATAAAAGTGTTTAAATATGAGAAATCTGCACTACTCATTTATATTTTATTTCCATTTTTACGATCAATAGATCATTAAACCCATGAGTTATTATTATTACTAGAATACACTTGAAAAACTATAAGAAATACTTGTAATCAAAATTCATTGGAGAGACTTTCATGCTTTGGCATGCTTCAAATCGACAGCCACCCCTAATCATTTAAGTTGCTTAACAATTAAGTTTGATTGGATCAAAATTTTATTGATCCTTTAAGAGATATGGTGTGATTTTAAAACTATTTTCTATTCTATATTTCAGTTTTTTGATATTGGTATATTTCTAAGAGTTAGTTTCTCCTCGATATATCTTGTATTTATTTTTTGTAATTCAGATGATAATTTTCAGATGTAGATTTGGAAGAGTTAATTTCTGAAATTATACATGCCAGCAACAGAGGAGTGTCGGCTGTGAGAAATGCAACTGGAGAACCAAATTGGAGTTTTGGGCAATCGCTTTTCTTCGCGAGCACAGTCGTGACAACAATAGGTGAGTATTTTTTTGTTCCGTATAAAGATACTGATCCATTCCAACTACATTCCCGTGGATCAGTTGTTTCTGATATGATGCAGTTTTCAATTTTTCAGGTTATGGTCACGTAACGCCACTTAGTAGAACTGGTAAAGTTTTCTGCATGTTGTATGCGATGGTTGGCATTCCTTTGACATTGGTACTTCTTTCTGCATTAGTGGAAAGACTTTTGGTACCAACAATTGGAATGCTACAATGGCTTAATTCGCGACTTGGTCATTTGTATCAACCTTTTAATATTAGAATAATGCACCTTATGATTATTGGTAAGTATATAAATGAATATAATTCAGCTATATACAGAGAGAATTTTGTAATATTATTTGTCTTTTCTTATATGTGAACATATAATACAATGAATAATGTTTTCAGTGCTCATCCTGGTATGCTTTTTCCTGTTGCTTCCGGCCGCTATATTTGCTACAATAGAACCAGAATGGGACTATTTAGATTCGATATATTATTGCTTCATATCCTTGACAACCATAGGTTTAGGGGATTACATACCTGGTGATTCATTAGATCAGCCTTACCGTCCTCTCTACAAAATAGCAACAACTTGTGAGTAATAAAAAGTATATATAAAAACTATTGAAACATTCTAACCTAACCAGTATCGTCATATGTTTGAAAACTTCCCTAATTGAATTCAAATCCAAAATTATGACAAGTGATATGCTCGTTGGCGATAGAAATCTGGTGCAAAGTGGAAGCTACAATATTTCCATCATAAATATTGGACTGAATAAATTTACTTTTCGAATATATTAATTAGAAGTGGCTACTTCTGGTACACCGTTCTAATTTAAGGTTAAGATAGAAAACAGCTCATCGAAAATTGTATCGCAAAGTCATCCTAACGAAGAATTTAAAATGGAGCCGTAACCTCTTGTTTAAAAATATCGAAAACAACATATTCAATGATACTAATCTGTTTTGTATTTATGGCAGATTAATAATATACAACAAACAAAAAAGTATGTACCAGGTCTCCAGAGAGTGGAATCTCAGAAATTGTTAAATTGAAGTCAATTTCCTAAATATTTAAAATGACCTTTAAATTATTCTCCATGGTATTCTCATAACAAACGGTTCGTTGGCATTCAGTAACTAGCGTTTTCATTGCATAAATATTTGATGTATTTTTTTATCAAAACTTTTCCTTTGTTATTCTCTTTTTATTATTGTGCTTTTAACAACTTAACGGGAGTAATATAAAAATTTAACGTCGTTTCTGTTGCAGGTTACCTATTTTTGGGCATAACTATAATGATGTTAACGCTAGCAGTATTCTACGACATACCACAACTCAATTTAGGTTTACTCTTTACGGTTAAAGGTGATGAAAGTTCTGAAAAATTACGTTTGGCTTCTTCTGGTCACGATATTCATTACGGAGCTAATACTTTAACGCAACAAAACGAAGAAGAAAATACTCATAGACAAGTAGTAAGGGTTAGATCTCGACGGAACGACAGTCCAAGTCCAGAAGATTCTGTTTTGAAGATGATTCCATAAAAAATAGTAGAATTACAATCCATTACGTTTAGGTGAAAATATTTGAACCCGTCATTTCGAAAAAATATGTAAAAAAATATTTTTCGTGACTCAAGTAAAATTTATATTTTACTGGATGATTTGGAAATTTTTGTTTATAGAATTTTCATTATATTAGTTAGGCATGATTCCAGTATTTTAATTTATCATTTTCTCCGAAATACTTCACAGTAGTTTTGATTCCGGGTTTTACAGATTTCATGCTACTTTTATAGATCTAGTGCATTTGTGTTATCTGAAAATTATTAACGAAACTATTACTTTGCATATTATTCTCAAATTAAAGTCAGTTAAAAGCTATTTTCCGATTCTTTCTTAATTTACGATACAATTACACATGTGCAATTATTATGCTTATGTGGCAATATGATTGTCGACGTCTTTGTAATTGACAATTTTTTTCTGTGAGGGTAATATTCAGGCTATATGGTTGGCACATTGTAACTTCCCAATTAAGTTCAGTTAGTTTTTATTAAGGATGTGTCGGGCCTGAAATTGTCTTGGAGGAACACAACGCCTGTTCTGTTGACCAAATCCGAACGTTTATTTTGTATTTACTTCTGTAATCTGATCAATTGTTGAAAGCATGATGATTATAACAGGTTTCAGCATTTTCAATCTCGCCAAAAACACAGCATCAACTTAAGGGTCTGTGTCGATTCACCACGCTTCGACCACGATCACTTGGTTGTAATGTTTTCATATTTAATACATTTTTTAGCACATCTTCAAAATTACAGTAGAACCTTGAGGTAATATCACAATGAACCAACTTGTAGGTGATTCATTAGAAAGAAACTTCATTCAATAGTCCGCAAGATGCTCTGATTTAAGGCAAATTTGTTTTTGAAGGGTGAAGGTGCGCCAAGGGCAATCTATGACGCCATGATGTATGCCAAAAATGAAGATGATCTTCAAAGGTTATAAATCTCACAGGAAAGCAGTATAATATGACTGTAAAAATTATGTGCATGACAACATCAAATAAGCCCACGATGTACATTATAACTAGAAGATCAAATAATACAACAGAGAATTAATTAAATTCATGTACCTTGGTATTAACATAACAGTTATGGAGACGTAAAAGACGTGATAAAAGGACAAGTAACCAGGGCAAACAGAGCAAATAAGGATGTCTTCAGAACGTAATACGGCGAAATAATTTTAAAAAAATTAGACCTATACTTCAGAAACAAGACGAAACACAAAAATGAAACAACTCTGAGACCACAGAAATGAGAATTCTCGTGCGAATCTCAAGAAAAACACAACCCTACCGAAAAAGAAGCGAAAATATCAGACGATCATGAGATGTACATCACATTAATAAATGGATATCTCAGCATAAGGAACAATGCAACCAATTTATAAATCGATTGACAAACGATACACTGGTAAACACAGCAAGGGATAAATCTCCAATAGGAGCACAAAATAGTCGACCACGAAAGTGGTAGAGTGACACCTAGAGTCGGAATAAGGAAAGATATCGAAAATAGACGATAGACCTATTATGGAAGAAAGAAGTTTGAAAAGCAAAATCTTCTATACAATCCAATTATTCTCAATAGCATTTTGGCAAAGTTTCTTTTAATTTACTTTATATGCAAAAAACTAATGGTACATTAGCAAGCCAAATGCGTTGAACAAAAATAGACGTGGTTCAGCATGTTCTTGAAATCATTATTTATTTCTCAAGGAATAAGTTTATTTCAAGTACCTCAGATTTTAATACGGTGCATGAAATTTTCTGTAGCCAACTCAAGTCATTTATGTAGGTTTATTAATGAACCAAAATTTGTTAGTAAATAAACTATAATGTCTTTCCAATTATTCTTAAACATACATTCAACCACCATATTGAATAACATTTTTTTCTATCACAGTTTCCATATTAGCGATTTTTTATAACGTCAAACTTATGAATATCTCTAAATCTACTAAAATAGTCCAAGAAAATGGATCCCCAAATGACAATTCTGAATAAGTTACTACATTTTTTGAATAAATTACCAAGAAGTGTCCGAAATAGATGTCAAGAACTTTTCGAAATCATTTCCTAGGTAGGCGCGAAGACCATTAATAAAAAGTGTTTTTTCTGATTTTTTGAAAAACGATAATAGGTCGAAAAAACTTTAATTTCAGAGAATTTTCTTTAATTATTATAGCAAAGTTAGAACAAATTGAAATTTTCAAATTCAATTTTAATAATTTTATCCAATAAAAAATCTTTTTTTTAGTATTTTCTGGATTATACAGTAGTATGCTAAGGAGCAAAAGAAGTTTTTTCATTTTAAAATGTTAATTTGTTATAAACAACTTTATGCAAATTTAATTCGTAATTTAGCAAGATTTGATTTTTTTATGCTGTAATTATCATCCTTTACACTCTAGCCACCGTAATTTTGTAAATATAAGTAATCAGTAAAACTTTGAAGGGCCATTTTTGTGTACAATTGAAAAATCTATGTTGATTTATGTTTCTTATTCCTACCCGGCGCAGGATTGAAAAATTATTGACATTGACGACCCAATTTCTTGAACTCACATTTTGCAACAACCATCATTTATTGCTATTTTTCACGTGATGTTTCAATTTGGAATAAAATATTAATTTGATAAAGCAAATATTAGAAAGGTAGTTATCTACAACCAAGTAACATACATTCAAATATTATTAAACTAACTTTATAATATGATTGGATATAGAGATATTCTATAATCGGAATTTACCTTTATATAACCATTACAAAGGTGTTAGTGTTATTTTAAATCTTTTAATTGCCATCACTAGCACATATCTTATAACATCAATTATTAGACATATAAGAGGCCTCTATAAACAAATAAAATTGGATAGAATAAGTAGTATTTAGTGGATAGAGAATTACCTAAATATTAAAAAGAAGTATTTACTATTAATATAGATATAATATATATTAAATTTGAGATAGTAAAGAGATATATTGAAAATTTAGTTTAAACATTAATAAATCGGTACTAGTACAATTAAAACACCAATTTTTAGCACTATAATTTATTATAACAACATATTTTAACGAACAATTGAATCATATTGTATATACCATGTATTTACCTTTTTAAAGAATTGACTGACGCTATTATCACTATCACTATCACCTATATATAACACACAATTTCAATATTAAATCAAATCTACCATTGTACATTTTAAAAGTTTGTATAAATTTTAAATATAATTAAACATTAAACATTTCGACCCTACTTTGCTCAAATATGGATATATCCAATACTCAAACAGTAAAGAACAAACTTGGAAAGGTTTACGGATACACTGAAATAAGAATTTATTAAATTTAAAATATATTTTACAAAATATGTCACAAATACTTTAAATCAAAAAAGTGTTATTAGTTTTCACCATCTTTAATTTGTCCTAGTGGTCAGGACAGCATTTATGCTGAAATGTACTCATCCATAAGCAATGGGTTTTTCAAAAAGTTTTCCTTTTGTGTTGAATAATAATTTCGCAAATCGTTATCTTTCTGTTTTTGTTCTTGAGAAATAGTTGCTTAATCATCGACGCAAATGCGAGCCAAAGATGAATCCTCACTTACACATTGCCACTACATCAAGTACGATTCCAGACCAGTAATCCAGTCCAGTGCTGAACTGAATCATATTTTCCCCATTATTCTATTTATCCAAAAAAAACAGTAAGATCGGCATGTCTTGATGTTTGGAAAATTCCGAAGTGATATCCTCAGTTAACTTCATTGTCAGGAATTCCACAAAAATTGCCAATCACTGAATTGGCCATTCCAGTGGTACTCGAATGGGCAAGCTGAAATTATAATTAAATCATCCTTCTGATCATCTGGATTAATTACTGGAATGATACATTACAGTGCAGGTTCACATTATTCCAGTAACACTAGAGCAGTTCTATTTAAACAAACAATAGTAGAATAGTTAAAGATTTTAGAATGATTTTCCTGTGTCCTGCAAAATATTTTGAATATATTATACATGTAACTAATATAATATTTTGTATTAATACAGTCTTATTTCAATAATTGTTTGGTAAACAGTTGTGTTAGTTTGAAACTTTAACTTAAAATGCGATAATATAGAAAATTATCTTTTTCTGTTGTATTTTTGCCCTTCGGTTTTTTTTTAGTTATATATTCATTCATCCTACTTATGTATTTATTTAGTGGGTACCTTCAATTTTACATCTGTAGCTCGCTCTTCACCTACCTCAAATGTAAATATCTAAGGGCTTTTCAGAAATTATAACCCGATTTCAGGTAGATCATCTATTACTTGCTTGTGAATCCTAACCCAGAACGAAATTTAGATCACAGTTTGCGAACATCACGCTCAATTTTCGAGGGAAATTTCAAATTTAGAACATGATCTACAAAAACTTTTCTTTATTACTTTCTTGTGTATTAATTCTTTTATAACATTTATTCATTTATTCTAAGTATTATTGAGCAGTTATTGACGATTTACCCAATCACACGAATTTTGCACTGAAGTTTGATACCATTAAACTATTTTTATGTTGATCTGCCGAAAAGTGTAAAAACCGCAAACCTCGGTAACCTAAAAATTACGTCTGATCAAGTGAATCAATAGTAGATAATCATGTAACAGAAATAAATAATTTTTAATTAAAAAAAACATAAGTTAATGAAACAACCCAACACATCAGCTGATTGTATTCACCAGATCTGTAAGACCTTGGAAGAATAATGATTGATTTCATAGAAAAATCACACATTTATTACCAGAAAAATATTATTAAATAATTTAGGCCTACGCAAAAAGCAAAGAAACGTTCACTTCTGGCAGAAAAATTGAATCTTTTTATTAATTCGATGAGTATATAGCTTTATTTTGATTTGAAAAAATAATTAGCAGATTAGCTGCTTAAATGTTCATACCTTCTGCGTATATGCGGTAGAAAAACCTGATTTTATTAGAAAATTAATTCAATTTAAACAAAAATTACACATGATTCCCTTTGTTTTCATTCACACTACCTACAAATCAGACTGTAGTGAAAAAACCTTATGATTATTTTCTAAATAATGTTAGTTATGAATAAAAGATCTTAATTAAATACCTACTTTCATCATCCCTTATTGAATACTCAAATATAAACAAAGAGCAAGCGATTTTTTGATTATATTTTAGTAATGTTGCTGATATTTGCTGAATGTTTTCATACAATTCACTTTTATCAGCTCATACTTTTCTACCCTAGTTGTCATTGAAATCCCTGTGCTGCGAATGAAATATTGACTGATTCCTTAGTGCATTACTCTGTAAGAGAAACTATTTCTATCCTTAACAAATATATTTAGTAAATTATTAACAAAAACTTTTAGACTAGTTAGAATCTATCCATTTTTTCATTCATCACTAAATCTATAGATTCCCTAGTAAACCAACAAATATTTATTTAATTATTACCACTTTAGCACGTTTTACTATAAATAATAAAAATTTTATTGAACAAAACATAAGAATTTGATATGTAGTAAGAAACCAATCGAATTCTTTTACTTTACTCATAGAAATTTCCATTTCGGTCTATTCTTAAAAAATCAGATTGTTCTGTGTAGTCCTAGGGGTGGAAACATGTTCAGGTAGCAAACATGAAAGCAACGCCTTATTTTCTCTTAATTTTCTGCTAGAATTAGGATTTTTGACCGCACATGCGCAGAAAGTGCGACCATTGGGGAAGCTGATCATTTTTTTTTCTTGGTTTTTAAGCGGTACAAATAGACATAATTAGATGGAACAAACTGAAAAAAATCTATTTACTCCTTGATTTCCATTTTCCTGGAAGATGTATAGGTTTTCCGACAGTACGATATTTCGCTTGTGCGGGAGGGGAAACCATGTGCGATTTTAATATAAAATGAATCATTACTATGCCGGGGTATTTCCAGTGTCTCTCATCTCTCATGAGAGGATTATATTATATTGTGATTACGACCAGATTGACTCGATCACTTTCCAAACAAAAATGAATGTCATCCGGGTGAGTTTTCGAACATTCTTGATAGCTTTGACCAACCATAGTTTCCAAAAAGTCCTCTACTTACACATTTATCTTAACCCTTCTTTCAGGTAGCTTTTATTGAATTTAAATAAATATTCTCAATTATTTCTGTATATGTCTGAATACTTGATCTAGTTGATATCCATTCAATTTACATAATTGCTTCCCTATGCTACAAGGTGTGATAAAAAATACAGTGAATCATATTATTAAATACACTGTAAAATATGAGATTTAAAGTAATCCTCTTCAAAGTGCCTGATCTTGGCTAGCAAAGCCCGTATCCCATAACAATAATTGCAAGCATATCTGGAAAACTCCTAAAAAGGCTTTCATCTTCTTTATCATGGCTTTCTCATTGGCATTGCCAAGAATGAAGTCAAAACGTTTCCATTTGAATATTCGAACTATAAATTGCTTGGTGCTAAATCTGGTGAAAGACAGGAAAACATTTAGCAGACAAAACTTATGGCACTTGATTCAACAATTTGTGGCATGGCGCGATGTCATGGTTAATAAGAAAGCTGTTGATTATCTGCTTTTAAAATTGGAGGACGTTCTTGCCGTTTCTAGTTCTGTACTGATTGATATTCATTTGTAAATCGCCCACATCTCTTTAACACTCTTTTCTTCTGCATTATACTTTAAATGCGAGATCTTTGAAATAGTTGAAATAATTGAAGCGTTAAATAACCGCTCGCTCATGTATTTTTTATCAGACCTCATATTTTTTCAACATACAGAGTATCCTAATGATTGTTTCATCAATATTAATCTTGTTTTGTTCGAATTTTTCATATTGTTTATTATCTATTTAATATTAAAAATATAATTTTGTATGTTTCTTCTTCTGGGGCCATTTCAGAACTCATCGAATTGTTGTTAAATCTCCTCTCCCAACTTTTGCTAGGTTAGATTATTCCACGTTCTTATTATATTATTACCTATATTTATGATTTATTTTTATTTCAAATTTCTTTGTTCCAGTATTTTTTCCTTATCCCCACTCTAGTAAATAATCATCACTCTTCGTCAAAAAAGGAATTTATCTTTTATTTCCAAAACCTACCTGAAACTTTATAACAATGATATGTGTGAATACAAATATAAGTTAGAAAGAAACTTCACACTCAAGCTTACAATTGATCTATTCATACGAGGTAAATAAAATGTTTATTATTAACTACTTTAACGGCAATAAGGTATATGTATATATATATATATATATATATATATATATATATATATATATATACATATATATATACAATACAATAAATCCACTTTTCGTCGATAACCCAACTAGAAGTTTCATGTTTAAAGGAAATTAACTGTCAATTGTTATATTTTTAATTTATTGAACACCGAGTTCATTTAGTTTTGAGCACCCTTCAACACAGTATTTTATATATTTTTATAAAGTCATTCATATTATTATATACTGATGATTATCTTTTTAATAGAGGGTGATATATATTTATTAGTATAAAGATATACTATATATGTAGAATAGGAATCAACATGATGCAATTATTTGTGGACCAAATAAAATATATTGAGAAAATATGTTTTTTCAGTTATACCATATTCCATAAGTTTTTTTTTGAACATATTAGGTAAAAACTAGTTAGTGGCTCAATTTTTGATTTTAAAACGAACTAGTGCAGCATAAAAATCTCATCCCTAAATTTAACCCCTCTTTCGAGGACGGCTGCAAATTAGAATTCAAAGATATTTCCATTATCTTTTTAATACAATAAAAAACAATATTGTCGCTTTTTCGTATAAAGTTGGGATTAATAAAAAAACTCCGTTAAGGCCGTGGACAAAAATAGTCCTGGATTTCTATACTTGAAAAATAAATTTCCTTCTCTTAGCGAAGCCAAGATAAAACGCGGCATATTTGTTGAACCTGACATAAGGAAACTCATGAAGGATCCAGAGTTTCTGGCAGCATTAAACGACGTTGAAACAGAAGCCTGGTTGTCCTTTGTAGAAGTGACCAAAATTGTTTGACAATGACGACAAATCTCCGAAATATCTAAATATTTTAAAAACGGTGTTAAAAGCTTATCAAAAAATGAGATGCAAAATTTCCTTAAAAAACACTTTTTGCAATCATATCTTATACACAGAGTGAGTTTTATGTATGGAACACCTCAATTATCTCGTAAACGGCTTATAAGATTTTTATAAATTTTTGTGTATAATACTTATTTTTCATCTGATGTTCCATATACCTAAATGCCATAACTTACATATAGCTACATTTGCGTTATCTCCGCCGAAGTTAAAATCATAAATTTAGGTGGTTATGACTACTACAATAACAAATTTAACGTTTCAATAAATTATTATCGTTGAAGTTTATTGAAATTCACAATGGATCGTTTATCTGAAAAAGAACGAATTGACATTTTATTGATATTAGGATATAGTGAGAGGCGTAGAACTCAACACAAACGTGTAATATCTTTAATAATTTATATCCTAACCGAAATCCCATAACAAGATCTACTGTGAGTAAATAAGTGAAAAATTTAACGAAACTGATTCAGTAAAAGGGAACTTGGTATTTCGCAAACATTTGTGATAAAAATTTTACGTGATAATAAATTCCATCCATACAAAGTAACGCTGGTTCAAGAGTTTGCAAGATGACGTCAAGAGTTTGCAGACCCAACGATGGAAAAATGTTAGAAACAGAACGATCCAAATTTTTTAAGTAATGTTATGTCCCCAAAAACTGAATATTTGAACTGGAATAATAGGCGACAAAATAACTGGCCCCTTTGTCATTGAGAGTAACTTAAACTGTCTGGCGTATTTAGATTTATTGGAAAATAGTATTATACCTGATTTAACTCGGATTTTTCCAAATCCATGTAAATATTTTCAATTACATTAAAAAAAGCTTCATTATTAAAAATTTCCAGACAATAGCAATATCTCAATCGACAATATTTGGCTACAAGATGGTATCCCACCTCACTATGCGTGTGTGGTGATGCAATACCTAAATAATGTGTTTCCAGACTATAGGTATTTCTGTATATTCTTTAATTTTGTCCAATTTTTTTCGATAATATATTTTTCACAATGATAATAGGAATATTTGTATATAAAGAAACCACATCTAACGAAATAAATACATATTCATTACGAATCTTGATACTTTTAATTCTTTCTTTGAAATCCCATGTGTTTTTGATATAGAATTTGTGTTGATATAAAATTTTTTTCAAAATATTTTTCAAATAATTAGATAATGGCGTGAGAGGAGTTTCAATACTTGAAACAATCGGTCGAAGGAGAATGTCCGGGCTTGTGGAGTTTTTGTAAACCATATATTTTAGGGGGTAAGGCATTGTGAATTTTCAATTTTTTTGCGTTTGATGGTGACATAAAAAGTTGTTTTTCCCAAGATCGAATTAGATCATTATTTTGTTTTTGATGAGAATTCGTAGGGTCTTGTTTAATTTTTTTATAAGTTGTCTTATCGTTTAATAATTTCATCATTTTATTATTATAATCTTCTGATTTCATCATAACAGTTTTATTAGATTTATCTGCTTTAAAAATTTTCAGATTTCTATTTTTATTTATGAATTATTTGGTTTTAGTTATATTTTGAGGTTTGATATGTAAGTAAAATTTATAGCTCTATTTTGTAAATTCTAATAAATTTAATTGATTACCGCTATATATTTGAGATGTGGGAACCAAAGAAAAAATTAATTTTTTCTTAATGGAACAAAGTTCTAAGTTGATTTTATCCTTATTTTGATACTCATGATGAAGATAATCTATAGATCAATATAAATAAGCAAATTGTCAGTGTCAATATCATATTTTGATAAAGATTTAAAGAAAAGTCGAAACGTCAAAATTTATCTTTCTTTTAAAAACTATCAAAAAAAAACTAATTTTAAAACAAAAGAGATCTAAAATCAAGAACAAGTTTTTATCTTTCTTTCTAAAATTATTAAAAAAAACTAATTTCAATATTAAAAAAGGGCGTCCCTATTTGGTTGGTACATGTAGTTAACCATTCCCCAGCGAACGAAATATTGATATATATATATATATATATATATATATATATATATATATATATATATATATATATATATATATATAGTGCCACCTAATTTGTTTATTATTCTTCAACTGTTTATTATTTCTTCGATGTTTATAATTGTAGTTAATTTCCAGGTAGCTCTGTAAGACATAAGAACGTGCTGTTATTTATACATTTTGGACCAGGGAATCTTTTTGAGGAGTTCGAATAGGAATGGGTAAAACAAAGGAACTATGGGTTGAAGCTCGTGCATTAATCGAAATTCTTCACAGTCTAGGCAAAAGTAACCGTATTTTATAAATTTTATAAATTTCGTAAAGTTTTTCAAAATCTATTTTACATAAATTTGGTGATTTATATATTTTACTATGCAAAAATTTAAAATCTAATTTTCTAAAAATTATTGACTTTCCTTTTTTGTGTATTAGTTGAAAAGATTTCATTTTCTACTTGAATTTTACAACTTTATGGAATCCTGATAATTGATGGATTTCTTATTTGTAAATAACGGTCTGAAGCAAATTTGAATAACACTCATTATTAGTCACTTGTTCTATTATAGTTTCTTGGAGGTTCACATCACTAACATAAAAGTTCATAAGATAGCGGATATAATACTAATATTTCTATTCCAAAATAGGACATTCTTCTAAGATTTTCGACCAATAATATTTTGCGCTTAATGAATTTTTAAATTTATTAATTCCTCTATGCCCTTTTTTATATTCATGATAATACTCCAATTTTATTTTTGTTCTTCAATAGTCATTATATCTTTAATGACAGTTCTACAATGATCAAATTTAAACGCAGCATTTCTAAAATATTATTTTTGTACAGTGGCAATAAATTGTTCAGGAATTAAAGGTTCTCTATAATATAATGTGTATATTTGTTTAGGGTCAATAAATTCTTTCATAATTTGAATTGTTTTGTTCTGATTAATTTACTTTACTAATTAGTTTTATTTGTATTACTATAATGATAATTATTTATATTATTTTCTTCTTTTCTCTTTAGTTGAATAATCAAAATTATGAACTACTTATATACTTAATATTTTATTATCCATTTTTACTATATTATTTATATCTTTTTCTTCTATTGTTAGATCATTATTTCTTTCAATTATTTTTCTGTTTAATTTCGTTGCATTTTCTTTCACTTCAATTTCAGTATAATTTTCATTTATTTTTAATTCATCTAATCTTATATACTGTTATTGTACGGGTATTGTTTCTAATTCTCTTTTGTATCACTATTCATTTCTTTTATTACATATTTCTTTTATTATATATAATTTATACGCAGGTATTTGTTATTTCTATATAACCGGAGAGTGTAGGAATGAGTCCAGTTGCCGATTTAAACATCCAGTCTCGGCTATCCATAAGTTACAGAAACAATTTCCATCTAAGGAGGGGGCAATGTTACGAACAAGTTCCCTAGGCCGGCCCTGTCCAGCTACTGTGGAATTTTAAAAATTGGGCGAATTCACGAGTCGAGTTTTTATCGCCATAAAGCGTAAAATTACAAGACCGCGCGAACCCTACTGTGACTGCGCCAATTATAAATTTAGGTTTCGAAATTTCATTTTTGGAAAAACAATAATAAACATATTTTTTTAATTTCTGGATATTTCTAGATGTAACTCTAGTAACTTTTTTAATGATTTCTAGTGGTGTGATTCGGATAACCTGAATCAGGTTTCCTAAAATGGTCCTCCTAGTTTAAAAATAGGGTAAAGTTGGTAATATTTTGAGCTTAATATACCTACTTAATATGTAGTTATTGAAAAAAGATTTTGATTAAAAAGTATTTATTGTATAATTCTCTTTTATATACATTGTTACAATAATTATCTATAATACACCTCTTTAGAAATCGAGCCTTATTAAAATAAACCACAGTTTGATCAATGCTTTTCATAATTTTGTTGGCGTATCACAGACAAGTTGAATCTTGGTAACTTTACCAAATAGGTGTATTCAACTCCATTAATTGTTTTTTTTTTCTTATGATTTCTCATTCACCGGTTTTTTATATTCATTAGCTAATTTTTTTATCATAGGGACTTTTTCCTTCAATTTTTCCTTTGCACTTTCTGCTTCTGAACCTCCGCTCAACATAAGTGTAACAAAATCTAGAATAGAAAAAATTAAATAAATTCAATTTCCTAACACAATCATGAAAATTATCTTTTGAACTATCTCATGTATTGTTTGGGGTGACATCGAGAAGGAAATAAAGATAAAAATATTGATTTTGGGTAAAAGTCCAAAACCTCGTGATATCACAGAAAATTCAATTTTTGTACAATTTAACAACTATTACTACAGTGTATAAACAATTTTATGGAAAATCCCAGTAATTCAAACAATAGAAAAATTATTATTAGATTTCAAATTCTTTTAACTGTCAATTTTATTTATTTTAATTAAAATCTTTCTAAATTTTATTTTAATGTTGAAAAAAATATCTCGGAACTGGAAGAATTCAAACCACATTTTATCAAGTATTGAACGATTTTGTTCATTTTTTAGGAGTTGTTGTAAAACATTAAGGTAATCAACCTACCACTAGCGCATTTCACATAAATGCAGGAGCTCATTAAGTTACATTATCTTCAATTTTTAATTATCCAAGAAAATTATTTCCTTTTTAAAACAAGTCATTTGTAATTATTCTATAAAAATATGAGCTTTTGTAGTGGGCTGTGGCAAAATTAAACACCAAAGTGTACTATTTGTAATATATTTCCACGCAAAAAATATTATAATTATGCAGCCTTGTTAGAAATGAACCCAATATAAAATTTAATGATAATTTTATAAGGTTTGTGCAGTTTACAGACAAAGCCCGGTACCATAGGACTTTCTTGATTTGTACTTTTGATTCAATTAATTATTTTTTGATATGTACTCATATGATTGCATATTACAAGAATTTTAGTAAACATTTCTCCATATTTTGCGAATATATTCATGAAATTATTATTCAAATCATTTTCATCCTCTAACATTCCATTTTATTGTTCTTTTAAACTGCCTTCAACATTTTTACTACTATTTATCTGTCTTAATGTAGTGTTTGTTTGGTACATTTTTTATTATAGGTTCTAAAACTAAACTGTAAATTTTTGACTTAAATTTCTTATGAACAACTTTGTTTCTTTGAGGGGCTACTTTTGTTACCCCGAATATTTGTACCTAATATATAGTCCAAAGTACCACTAAATGGACTTCTGTTAACCCCAGCACATTGAAAAGTACTACTACAGTTTTTTTAGATCATTTGGTTCTGACCTAACCTAACCAATGGTCAAATGTATGTTTTCAGTAAAATGAGTCCAGAATTTGCCTAATTTGTGTAATGATCAACATTTTCCAGTACATGGAAGAGCGATAAAAATGTTTGTGTTTGTGTAATGCTGCTTGCAATCGAGGTTTGCAACCGCTCAATAATGTTATGGGGTGACATTAATATTGAGGTCTATGTATCCATGGTGACCACTGAAAGAGATTGTTTTAATGCTGTCAGATAAATTATTGACAGATTCGAACCAAAAGTTGTACCCTTAGCACCTTTTCTAATAGAATATTTCCTATTTATGCTTTTGCTTTATTAATACATGAACTTTCCTCCAAAATTACCTTGAAGATTTATATTCCTGCAATGATATGATCCGCTAACAGCTCTGACTTCTATCCATGAGAGCATTTTTGGGATTTAATTGAAAGTTACTGAAGAGCTTAATTTAATCTTCCTAATAAGTTATATTTGGTACCTCTTGATTCATTCAAATTATGGAATGCTCTTGTCCCAAATGAACTCAGAAATAAAATTGAGCGGTAGAAATATGTTCTATTAAAAAAGGGCTCATATTCCTTTTTAAGATTTTATTTCATCTGTATTCCCTACAATAGTGGTTGTATTATGTCAATGTCAAGTTTCAAAGTGTCACTTTTGGAGTTTCATTTTATTGTGTCCTGGAAGCTCCTTTTTTGTCTTTGATTATTGCTAAATGAATTTTTGGTAACCAAGATAGTTATTGAAACGTGCCTTAGACAGTGTAATTGTGAGTGTTGGTGTAGTGGTAGTGTAAACAGTGTGTTCAGTTTGATTATTACCTCTTATATTTGATTTAGTCCAGTTCCTTTTTCATTATTTGTGTGATCACCTTCAGAATTTGACGTATCTCAAAGATTTTCAATTCATTATTAACCTAAATAAGTTTTAACTGTGCTTCACAAAAATTAGAACAATTATTGATTTACATAAGGAAAAAAATACTCATCGATACCTGGTTTCTTTGGTTAGTAAAAAACTCATAATACATGAAAGTACTATTCAACTTACCATGATATGAAGTGAGCTCCAATATCTGTTCTTCCATTAAATATTGTTTTAAGAAAGCGATAACCCCTGAAATGTGTCTGCCACTACAATGTAACATGGTCTGTGTTGCAGAAGTAAATATAATAACAACAGCTAAATGTAAAACGAGTGCTAAATCATCAACTTTTTCCAGTTGTTCCAACAGTTGGTGTTTATGGTTCAATACCACAGTACGATCTTTTTTCTTATCAACTTTTTTCAAGATCATGCTACAGGCTGCCAAAGCATCTTCGATTGTCGTTAAAAATTCATCAATACTTTGTCCCGACAAAGTTTTTATGACTAGAATAAGGGGATTTTTATATTCAGCTGGTAGATCATTAACAAATTTCAATCGTTGATCAATATTAAAATTGTCTGTTGTAGTATTAATATTTTGTTCAGTTGATATATAGTTCATAATTTCTGTAACAACATCTGTACATATGGTCTTTAAAAGATATTTTATTAATTGAGATTGTAAATCTGTTGGTAGTAATTTAAGACCTTTGTCGAAAAGTCTTACATCAATTATTTGAGCATTCAATTTATTTTGAATATCATTGTGAGTTTGACGCCGAGAAGCAGTACGATCAGCTATTGTTGTAGCAAAGAGTTTAGCTGCAATTTGAATGGCATCTTCATTTAATTTAGGAAGTAGATATTGAACTATTTCATCTGAAATTGCATCATCCAAGCCTTCTTCCTCCAAAGGTATTTGTAAAACATCTAAAAAATATTTAAAACATTGTTCAAATGAACTTTTTTCAATAAGAAATATCTAAAAAGTGCTTCAATTATAGGTATTTAAACCTAAAACATAATTTTTGGGTCGTTTAAGAGAAGAAAGTTTTGTATAATTGTCAATATATACATATCTTGTTTAACCTAACATCATTAGTGACCATCAATACAGCTTCCATAAACATAGATCAACTGGGGATCTCCTAGCCTATAGAGAAATATGGGAAATTCTGAGCAATCGCTTTTGACAGACCTTCTAAACAAATTAAGATTGCACGGTTTGTCGCCCTCACTTATCGACTGGCTTACTAGCTTTCTCCAAGACAGATCCATCCAGATCGCAATCAATGAACATACCTCAAAAAGGTTTGAGGTCAATGCTAGTAATACCTCGTGTCACCTACTCTCTTTCTCCACCACCATCAATACAGATATTGAGAACATCCTGGAGTGGGGTGGAAGCAATCTGATTAAATTTAATGCAGCAAAGACCCAGGCTACAGTTTTTAGAAAGAAAGCTGGCCCTGTGGCTCAGGATTTGGTCCTGTCTGGACATAAAATATCACCAAATCTGCAAATTCACCTGGTGGATGTTGAGGCAAAATGTCCTGGCATAGTCACGTGGCTGATTTAGCCATAGCAGCCTCACAAAAACTTGGAGCCCTCTTTAAGACCAAAAAGCTTCATACTCTGCAATAGCTTCTAATCCTCTACAAGGCCCAGATTTGCCTAACTTTAGAGTATTGCTCACTTTTGGAGCTTGGCTTCCAAGCATACACTTAGGATGCTCAAATACAGAAGGAAGCAATTTGACTTAAAGGCGATCCATAGTTGACCAGAAACTTGGACAGCTTAGAGCATAGAATAAAGGTCCCAACCTGACTCTGTTTTACCGATACTACCACAACAGATGCTCTTCCGAGCTGTCCAATATCTCTAGAGCAGTATTGGCAAGAGCTACTCGATAGGCAGACGTTGCTCATATTAATATCAAGTTCGCCTGCAGACTCCCAGAACATCAATTTATCGAGACTTCTTTCTTTGGAGAAGTGCATGCATGTGGAATTGGCTACCATGGCATGTTTTTCTGGAAAACTACAACATAAAGAAGTTAAAGATCAATATCCACAGGCACCTCCACATGACAGGCACCACTAGAACTATTTGAGTGTAATAGGGTTTACCTTCTTGAGCTGGCTTTTTACATAAAAAAACATCATACTGAACTCACTTTTTATATCATCAAAGGTAACAATCTCTAAAATTTTCTTCTCAGGTACAATCCCATCATCACTCTCAGAATTTCTCTGGACAACTCTTGCGGACTTTTTTGTTGATTTGGTTTTAGTCTCTCGACCTTGAGTACCACCTCCACTTTTTCCACCTGCCGCTTTCTTCCTTCTTTCTTCTCGTTTATCAACTTTTTCTTCAACTTCTTCAACTTTGTGGGATTTATTAGAAACCGTCAGCAAACTAACTTGATATTGTTGATATTTCCCAGATTCCACGACGACCTTACATTTGTCTTGAATAAGACTTCCACAATCTTTCATCAGTTTATCAAGAAATGCCTTACTGAAAACATAATTCAATAATCTCAATGTCTGAGTCTTTTTCTGTCCAGTTAAAACTAAGTCAAGAATCATCTCTTCATCTTTTTCATTGAAAACTGAAGGTATATTATTTTGTAGATCAATAAATGTTTTACTAGAGATGCATTCATCTATATCAGCTTCTACACGTTCTATAATACTTTTTGAGACGATGCATGAATTTAGAACATGGTAATCTTGGTTAGAAAGTTGTTTTTTTATGTAGCTTTTCTGATCAGTTATTCCAAGCCGTGAGAGAGCATCAAATTCAAGATAATGATTCTGTTTGTAAAAATGATTTACCCATTCATTCTGAAACAAAAAACCTTTGCAATATTTTGAAATTTTGTGATTGTTTAGTTTCAAAGTAGATAATTGCTGAAGGATAACAGCAAAGAGTCATTGAACTCTTATGAATAACTTACCTGGGACCTAGCATAAACATTAGGAATATACTGGGAACCAGCCATCCTACCAGTCAAAGTTCCATAAGCTGAAGTTTGATCAAATAGTGAATAGAACAGCTTCTCACTAATATTAATTTGATTCAATATATAAGATACGGGAGTAGGTCTTGTTAAGCCACCCAAAGCACCCTTTATTTTAGCTTTGGTCCTAGCAATGAAAGATTCCGTGAAAAAGACTTTTGGATCATTTTTATCTTGTTTACCATAGATGATTTTTCCTAAATTTTTCTCTACTACTTGAGTCTGCAGAAAATCAGCAGGTAGATCATATTGAATTGTCAAATTACCAATGTTAATTTGTCCCTGTTGAAGTAACTTTTCATTAATTTCCCCAGCTATCCTTGTAATATAGGAACTATCTATCAAATGCCCTAATACAGACTGAATGTCTTTATTATTTTTCAAAACGTCATTTAGTTGAGCATTGATATGTGCAAGATCAACACCTATAATTTTAGCTAATTCAACCAAATTTATCCTACCACCATGATCATACAATTCTCCTTTTATATCCGACGATAACTGGGACGGAGTTAGATATTCTTTACCATCACTAGTAAAAATTAAATCTAGCATTTTCCGATCAATCAACATTGATATTATTTCTATACAGTTTCTTTCAGATAACCTATAAAAAATTATATATTATTATTCTACAGTTTTGTCTCCAATTTTTAGACTTGCAACTAATAATAATAATAATTAAAAAATGATATAAACTAATGCAATGTATACTGTACAGATTGTATAATAATTAAGGACTCAATATTGGAAACCAAATAGTGACAGTTAACTTTCATAATAAAAAATGACAAAGTTTCAAACAAATACATCATAAAATGATTCTATGAACGTTACATATAACTTATTAACTGTATTTTGTTTCTAATGGCAATAATAGAATGAAAACAAAACGTACAATATTTGAAAAACTTACTTTTGTGTAGTAGAACTCAGCTGAACTTTTTGGAAATCAGCTGCTAGACGTTTAACTTCTTCCCAATCTGTCATTTTTAATTAAAAAAAAAACTTTAGCTACAATAAATAATAAAATTTGATCAAAATTTATTGTACCATATGGACACTAAATATTTTTAATATGCTAAAACGTCACACCAGTCTGACAGTTGTAATGGCAACGTCAACACGTGCAAGATTGGTAATTTTCTATGAAGGTCATTTCGCATTTCTTTTTCAGAGAGTAATTTCAGTATGACATATGACAAAAAACGTATTTCAAAGTGGATTTAAAGAGATTATTGTCTTGATCTCAATAAATTACATGAACCTTCTTTTTAGGTTCTATGTGAAAAATTTAATATTAACGGTTCTAAACAAACATAAACCTAATATTTTCTTAGAGTTAGTATTGGAAGAGAGAGAAATAAAATCATTTTTCCCATATATGTAATACTTCCATATGGACAGTTTAAATGAGAAAGAATATCCCACTATTAAAGTGCTGATAATATACTATTTTCTTTCTCGTTCCGGTTACGCATGCTTGAGACAGCACAGAACCGAGCGGGAACCTCGGAGGATAGAAAAAGCGTATCATTCTGTCTTCCTTAGTCGGAACAGCTTCCAAACTGTCCGTATAGAAGTATTACATATATGAGTTTTCCACTCTCTTTCTCTTTCTAGTCGCTTCTGATTCCTTTGCCGTTCCTACCGCTCGGAACTTCGACTTGGCGTTTCAATCAAAATAGACTAAGGACAGATAGAGAGTGGTATAACCATATATGTAATACTCTAATATGGACAGTTGGTATGGGAAAAAACGTCTTTACGTTACGGTGCCGACAATATTCATTTTCTCTCTCGTTCTAGACACTTTATCTATACTGCGCATGCTTCATGCGCGCAAAAGATGCGCAGAACTAACTGAAGCGCTTGGAGGAGAAAGAGAACGATATACTGTTTCACTTAGGGCCCATTTCGCACTAAGCCAGTCCATTCGCGACAAGTCAAGTCGGAAGCTTTTGATTTGGAAATATTAACTTACTATAAAACAAAGAGAATGTGTAAATCTGGTTTCATACTAAGCAGGACTTGACGGGACGCACTTAGTATGAAACCAGATTTACACATTATCTTTGTTTTAATGGTAAGTTAATATTTCCAATTCAAAAGCGTCCGACTTGACTGGATGCGAATGGACTAGACTGGCTTGGTGCGAAATGGGCCTTAGTCGAAACACCTTCCACTTATAGGAACCGTCCATATAGAAGTATTACATATGTGGGTATAACAATGTTCTTTTTCTCTCTATCAGTAGTTCGAAACCACTTAAACAGGCTCCCATATTTCACTCACTCTATCTTTGATATTAAATCTAGGTATGAATATTGTACATACAAAGAGAAATATTTATAGGACTTTTGCGTTGAGGCAATAGTGGCTACTAAAAACCGGTTTACAAATTTTAAAATTAATTACTTATTTCAAAAATATATTTATAGTACTTATTGAATGCTAAATGTGGATAAATAGCGTTTAGGAGTTTTTGGACACCCTATAGACGGATAATAATCAATTTATAAAGAAATTTTTCGAATAGAAGTTTGTTATTAATTTTTTGTAAATAGTTGATTTATATGGTCCTCCAGATAACTATCTTGGTTATTATTTTGAAAAAAACTTAATTATTTAAGAAACATATAGAATAGTTATAATTTTTTAGTCTGTACAAAGTGATTAACCAGTAGTTGCAATAAGACGTTTTAGACGAACTTGATAAAACTGAAAGTTGTTTTACAGGGTCTGCTAATATGCCTATTGATAAAGCTAATAAATTGTACACAACATGTTCACATTTTCCTATATATGCAATACAGATGATTACTTGTGGTGTGGGTATTTAAGAATGTATAACCCTGTACAAAATAGATAATTCTCTTGCAATCTCTTCAAATGAAAAATGACAAAAGAATGTATTTGTCAAACTTTCCCTATATTGGAATAATGATTTACATAGTTTCTACTTATTGTAACTAATTTCCTTCAGTTTTTTATGGTTAAAAATAAATTCTTCAATTATATATGTTTCGAAGAGGGAATATTTCACCATTGGTAATAAAAGATAGATATTTTTATCTAATCTATCATTGCCCATACAAGATTAATTTATTCTATTATTAGTATTGTGCGTAACTCTAAAATTGATTTTTTTTCGTTGAATAGATACACCTAATTTTTAAATACAGTTATTATACTTAAATTCATTGTTACTTCACGTCATTATTAATAAAACTAACAAAAAATGGAATACCAATTGTTCAATGACGATTATTTGTATACAAAAAGTAAATAGTTTACGCTTTAATATAATTATAATAAACATCAAAGAAATGTGTATAGTATGAGTGGCAACGTCGCTTCTCTAACAAAACTCACGAAACTGGAAACTATAATTTTAAATGTTGTGGAGACGGTTCGGGTAAGAGATTTATTATTTTTAAACGAGAAAGTGCAGGTATAAGGTGGCTAAAATAGAATAAAATCAAGTGTATTCAGAATAAATATTAAGTGTGTACCCTTAAAGGGAACGAAAAGATGAAGAAAGGAAACGAACTTCACGATTTGGAATCGCTTATGGGAACACTAGGTAAAGTTACATAAAATTGATTGATTAAAAAATAAGTTTTTCAATTATTCATGTTTGAACCAAATAAGTTACGTTGTTTGCTTTCGGGACGCATGTGCCCATGCGGTAAGATAATAATATCGTAGTTGACGAAACCCACACACACTATAACATGTGGTATTGATGTACAGTCGTCTGCATGCCAAGTTTTTTACTTTGGTGTTTTATAGGAATACAAATATATATATAAAGCTTATAAGCAAAGGTTTATACATATAAAAGTGTGTACCTATAAAAAAGCAACTTAAAAAATTCAAGCAAAATTTATAATTCTATGTTTATTTCTATATGATTTATATTCAAATGTTATAACTGAAGTGAGGTACCTATTATTATTATTATTCATAATCTATACTTAAGGGTCTTATTTTGATATTCCTTTAAAAAATATGTTATTGATTAATGTGAACCAAACATTCTTTATTCAAGGAACAGTATGAATCTAAAATAATAATTCTATATTTTTAGGAAAAAGTAAAAATTTCAGTAAAATATATTTTATTAGTCCATGTTATTTTTAATTACTAAAACCGATCCTCGCACCTCTGCCTTTAATAGTTTAAAATTATGGGGTAAAAAGAGAGTTAAAGATAAGTCTGCATTGAAAAATCGTTTTTATTAATTATGGAACTCACAAATCAGTGGTCGTTTTAATGATTTTCCTAATATAATTTCAATTATTGTCGTGACTGTATTAGAGGCGCATGTAATTCTCAACTGAGTGTTTCTTGAAAGTTGTACTCTTAAGATTTCTGGGGTTGCTGAGTACGAATACGAATACGAATGTATAGTTGGAAAATAGGCCAAAAATTGACGTACTATTTTGAAATGGTATTTCGATAAAAAATGACCCGTAATACATTGACAAATTTTGTTTTTCTTTTTGGAGAACAACTAGGAACTTTCTCCTTTATTTCAATTCTTTATTATTAAATTGCAAAGTACCCCAAAACCTCAAAGTTATTTTCTTGTAATCAGATCCTAATTTTTCAAGGGACTTTTAAATAAATATTCATTACAAACTACGTATCAACAATAGATTTACGAGATATTGGAAAAATGTCTCTAATAATTTTAACCTCGACTCTTTTTCTACGTTACATTCTATCTACTTAATATCCAGAATATGTGACAGATATAAATAATGAACTACCTATTTATTATTCAATAAGCGATACAAGATAAAAAATCTTTATTATTTTCTGGATAAATCATAGGTATATCAAAATTAGTGCTTGTGACATTTTAACCATTAATAAATTATTAGAAAATTAACAAATATACAATAAATTATTAACGCAATTGTTTGCATAGAAAAAATATTTTGCCTCACATCAAATATTAATAAACTTAATTTTATATAAATCGCGTGATAGATAAAATATGATGGATGAGTTATTCATCGAAAAATTGTATTGTCGTAATTAAGATTTATTATTTTTCATCCATACTTTTTTATTATTGCAAACATATAAAAAAAGTAAAAGTTCTTGTTATTCTAATTAAGGACAAGTACACGATTGGATTTTTTGGAAACTGTAATCTGGTTAACACTATCATAATCTGAATGTTCGTAAAGAAATTCGTTACTGTCTTTTGGATTATACCAAATGGATATGATACTTCTATTCAGTTGTTAAATGCGATCAGCTGACGAGTTGCTATGTTTTTGTTTTATTTTTTAGAAATTCTAAACATTCTAGGTTATTTTTATTAATTTTAAAAACAGGTTACTGAGACTTGCGATTTTTGTTCTTTTTTTATTTTTCGATATAAAAATAGCTTATTGATATAGAACTTTATTGTAAAATACGTGGGGGTTGGTAAATCGCTGATAACTGCTCAATAACAATTTTTAAAATACCTTGAATCTATTACACATTGAATTAAATTCATCAACAAGAAACTAAAGTTATGAATTAATGTCATGCAATAATTAACTTTTAACTAGATTGTTGAAAATCAAAGGTTTCAGTAGGTTGGTTTTTGAAATTTGGAATTTCGTTCTATATTAGCATCGCAATCAGCTTATCCCAGATCATAGCTTTCGAAAAACCTTAACAACACCTGTCGGAAGGAAAAGGTAAACCACTGATGTTTGTACCCGTTGATATGTTGATTTTTTCTATCTCTGATAACGAGAGTGCGACAGGGATAAAAGTATAAGGTTACTATGCCCCTATAAGCCCCTATAACTTTCTATACTGGGGCTAATTGTTAGCTTTCTATATCCGTATTACCTTCCAGTACATTTTTAATATTCTTTTCTGGTGTTATAGAATTATAGAAAAATAATTAAATTGAAATAAACAAGAATAAACATGAAAAGATTTTGATAGTCTTGTATATTGTACATAAAAGCCATATATGCCATAAATCTAAAGCTGTACTTATATTGAAGAAATTTAAGAGTCATTGGCACAAGTGACAACGTTTTTCTGTTTTTTTTTTTGAGTTTTGAGTTTCAGAGTTCGTGCTCTATAGTATTTTAAGTGAAGTTAAATAAAAAAACAAAATTTGAAACATAGATTACATCAAAAATAAATATAACATAAAATTATGGAGTAGCTACTCACCTTTTTTTAACGACTTAGTCGATTTTCTGAATGGTGAACACAAATACAGATGGATGAATAGAAAATGAACATTGGTTAACGTCCTCGTTTGCACAATTTGGACCCAAAAATTTATTTCAAGTTGAGAATAGTGGTAAATTTGGTTTATAATATCTATTAAAATCGCTGGTATGTATTACAGAGGGAAGGCAACACGTTTCGATTAATTTATAAAGAATCATCGAGAAGAGAAATCGATTTAACGTTTAGAGTACCTTTATTAGAATGGAGAACATATTGTGAATTTGAGATAGTTCTGATGATATAAATTGTTAAATATACTTAGAGGTAAATAAACTTGTCAACATCGCAAAGTCACATCTTGAATGTTGGTATCTCAAAATACATTTCGCACTACCTACCCCGAACAAGTAGTAATCTCTTACTTACTCTCAATATAATATAAATGCATCTAAATGTTTTTGATTTTAGGTCTCTTCTGTTTTAAAATTTGTTTTTTTTATAGTTTTTAAAAAAAAGCAAATTTTCAGTATCAATATCATATTTTGATAAAGACTTAAAGAAAAGTCGAAACGTCAAAATTTATCTTTCTTACTATCAAAAAAAAACTAATTTTAAAACAGGAGAGACCTCAAATCAAGAACATTTAGATGCATTAATATATCAAATGGTCTAAAAAATAGGAAATTAAAGATATATATATATATATATATATATATATATATATATATATATATATATATATATATATAATTGATACATTAAATAATTTTTAAGATCTTTAATTAATGCTAAATATTCATAAATTATGAATAAGAATTATTGTGATTCGAATTACGTAAAACTTCAAATTAGGGTAAACATGCTAATCTTTGGAGCTGCACATGATACAGGAATATCATCAGAATTTGGCAACAGCGTGACATTCTCATGAATTCCGATAAAATCAGTCGGTAGGTAGTACATAACTATTGTTTCGATATAGTACTAAGCTTGCACGAGTGAATGGTACCTATAAGTGACACTTGATCTTTTTGTACATTGGAATTGTTTTTGATGATTAACCAAGAATCTATGTGTTTGCATTGATATTATATTTTTAGACCACTCGGTCATCAAATAATGATTTTGTTACACTTATTTATTTTAAATATTGTCGAGGTGTTGTTAATGTACCCATGGAAAATTCCACTGCAGAAAAGAATAACGGTATCATTATATTTCTTGGTATTTAGAAACTTTATTGTACTATAGCTCTGAAAATAGAATCATAGCAATGATATCTATATTTATTATCTGTAAAACTACATGGGTTACTCAATATACAGTGTATTCGTAAAGTACAAGAAAGTATTAAGTGTAATATTACAAATTCAGACCCGAATTTAGAGTTTAGATGCCCACTACTCGGCGTATGCTCCCCAAAAAAACGAGAAGATGCTTCCACTGCTTGTTTTGTTTTTATAAATATTATATGTAATGAAATCAATTATATTGTGTTGTGGCATTTCAATTGCAATTTTACTCTTAGATAATAATTTTTATTTCTTAACTAATATGTGAGATTCGATTTTCTAGCAATAACATTGAGAGAGTTACACTTTAAGACTTTTGCTAAAATATGCTTGCAATTAATTTTTGAGATCTTATTTGTAATTTTTGCTTGCCTATTTACTTCAATTCCATTTTTCTAAGAGTAGAAGTAGAGTGAAAAAAGTAATAGTAGGATAAAACCTATTTGAATAGGAGAAGAATATAATAAAAATGAAAGGAAAAATAATTTATAGGCAAACTGTGGTCGTGTAGGGGAAGGAGGTAAGTTTTTTAGGGTAAAAAAACGGTTTATTTATCTCGATTTCCGGCAAAACTACAAATCCGATGGAAAAAAGTTTAAGGTTTTTTTGTATTTTATTTTTATCTCTTACAAAAAACATTTTGTTCTCACGAAATTTTTCGAAAACTTACCTTTCCATTTCACAAACAAACTAATTTATTTGATTTGAAATATTTATTTTGTCGCCTTATTTTGACCTGATGTTGAACAAGAAACCTAATTTTAAATCGTAGATTCTTCTGTCAAAACATCAGCTTTTTTCAAAAAGTGGGTGAGTTTTTTTTTCGTTCAAATCTCTAATTTCCGATGGTGTAAAAAATATTACCATCGCTATGGCATCCGAAATTTTTTTTTTTTATTAAAACTTTAGATCCTAATTACTTATGTTTATCAACTTAACATGGAAGCTCACATTGTTCGTGTAATTAATGTAAAATTTTGATAAATAACTAAGATTTGTACGAATCAAAATTTTCGGATGCCATTTTTTTTGTTTTATTTTTGCCTTTTCTGAAAAAATTTACCACGGTGATGGTAATATTATTTTACAGCATCAAGAAGCAGGGATTTCAACGAACAAAAAACTGATAGAATTTTTGAAAAAGCTGATATTTTGATGGGAGAATTTTTTATTGGAAACTAGGGTGCATTTTTTATATTAAATCAAAATAAGGTTAAAAAGTAAATATTTCAAACCAAATAAATTACAGTGTGTTTGGGATATAAAAAGGTAAGCTTTCACCAAATTTCGCAACAAAAAATTGTTTTGTAAAAGGTAAATAAAAAACCAAAAATTTGGTTTTTTGAATGTTTTATATAAATTTTGCAGTTGTTTGAAAAAAGTGTCGATACAAAATTTGTAGAACTTTTTATTATCTACAACGTTGCAATCACTTTTTTTCAGGATTTGTAACTGTGCCAGAAATCGAGATACACCATTTTTTACCCTTAAAAACGCACCCCTTTCCCTTTCCCGACCACAGTTCGCCCGTAAATTATTTTACCTCTCAATTTTATTATATTATACTTCTTTTGCAATGGGTTTCATCCTACTATTATTTTTTTTGTTTCCAAAATTATCGACTTTTGCCAAACTAAAAGCAGTGAATTGTGAATATTAACCAAATACTAAATTTTGTCACTCACTGACTGACCGATCATCAAAACTCTTAAAGTACTTCTAATATACAAAGAAGGTTCTAATATTAAATAGAATTAGTGAGTAAAGTACGGAAAAACTAAAAATTGTTGCAGGTAGATACAGGTATACTGTACCTACAGTCACAGGAAGAGTATTACATCTATTCAGTCCAGCTTTCTAGATACACCAACTGCATAAATAACTTTGTAATCCCATATGATCTATAAAATGAATGTTACTAGTTCTATCTGTATAGTGGAAAAAGTAAAAATACAAAAATAATTAGAAAAATATACATTACATTTAATAAAGAACATATTTTCGAAGTGTTTCCCATATGTATAGCATAATATGCTGTAACTATACACAAAAGTCGGGGCCTAAATCTGAATAATACGCTGATGTATATCGGTTCTGCAGTATTCACATCCGATCAAGCTTACATGGCAGTTTCGAGATTTACAAAGTCTAATCCAATTAATATCGACTTTGGAATCCTCAATTTGCGAATACAATAGACTGAGAAGCATTTACCTCCAAGAAAAACCCATTGGTGAAAATGTGTATCCGAAGCTCAAGCAGTAGTACTGGAAAAGAAAATGAGGAAGACTACCTACAAAAATAAGAAAAGCTCATGAGACTGAGAGTGGGCTTTGAGAAAATTGTTGGTATGTAAGTAGTAGAGGATACTGGAAAGAAGAATAAGGAGGTTTATCTGCAAAAAAATGAGATGCCGTCTAAAACAAAATTTATAAAAAATAACTAAGTCTCACAACTCAGTTCTTCTACCATAAAAAGTTGTGATATCCATGTAATACCAAGTCGGTTAATATGCTCGGTCCCTACTTAAGGAACCTTATGTTTTAAGTTATTACGTAATTAGCTAATCTAACAACATCCTATAGTTATCACATTAATATTAAAAATCTTTTATGGTTAAATAAAATAGATTGACTTTGCCATCGCATGAAAACACAATGCCATCACAAACAGAACTTGTACGTAAAAAAAACCAAGCCTCGCAACTCGGTCGGTGCGAATTTGCAATCACGCTAAATAATCTTATTTACTCCCTATCATATGTATTGCTTTATTGCTTGTGAGTTACATTGTGTTTTCATGCGATGGAAAAGTTATTCTATTCTATTTGAACACGAACAATTTTTAATATTAATTTGGTCACTCTCAGATGTTGCTAGATTAGCTAATTACGTAATAACTTAAGACAGAAGGCCCTTAAGTAGGGACTGAATAAATCAACCAACTTGGTATTACATGGATTTCACAACAAAATTTTCAATTCAAATTAAATTTTTTAATGATTTTAATTTAATATGTAATGGTGGAGGGAAGAACTTTGGACGGCTCTACGAGTGGTAATTTTTTTTTTCATTTTTCTCTCCAAGGTTCAAAGATGTTCGCTTAGGGCATACTTTTTTATAATAATTATTTCTTCCGTCGCGACTATCCCATTCACAAATGAAACAGCAAAGTTTGTTATAACCCAGCTAAAGACCAAGTGATAGGGCGATAGCTTTGATATCACTACAGATTTTGACATACTTGTCTTATTTTCACTAATTATTTGATATTTTCATAAGTTTCTCTCATACTAGTAGGGCCGGATGTGCAGAAGAAAATAAATTTCTGTTATGGAGTAAAACTGTCCTTGAACTAGTTTTAGAAGCGTCAATCAGCAAACGCTAATTAGAGGGTTTAAATTCGAATTTCATAATCTCCATCACGCCTATTCGTATTAATACAATACTCCAAGTCTTTATCTTAAGAATAGAATGATCTAAAGAATTTGAAAATGGCTTATTTTAGTTTCGTGATATAGAAAATTCCATTCTTTTGAACAATATCCTAAGATTTCTGTCTGCTTATGTGTCATTAACAAGGGGCTGTGAATCTTGAATTATAACGGACGCAGTACTACTATGAGGTACTGATCTCTTAGTTGACTATAAATGAAGGTAACTCATTGTGTGTTTTTCTTTTGAATTGATACCCTCTATTTCGGTAAAACAGAAATCTGAAACGTGATATTTTGGTTCGGTCCAAATCATGGGTACACTAAACATCATTGAACCCATTCTTACAATCATTCACATTATCAACATAGGTTATGAAACAAATATGTGCAGCCCATGATTTGTCTTGATCAGCCATAAGAAAACCAAATTATTGACGATTACTCTACATCAAAACTTTATTAAGATTTCGTCTTTGTATATTGAAAGTTGTACTGATTATACGAATCAGCACATCACAAGAAATTTAAGGCAAATCGAAAAACGATTGCTATTTATTAATGACCAATATTGTCTATCAGAGTTCGTGTAGCATGACTATTATAGCGAGTGTTATATTTGAACATAATAAATGAACTTGCCACCTTTTTGAAAACCGGAACTATCTGCTATGCAAATAGACATTTCACTAGAGCAAATGAATGATATTAATTTAGACTACTCAGAAGATGATCGCGAAAGTTATGATTTGTAGCTTCTATTATAGAAAATAATTATAGATCTGATGAAAGTAACGAAATTATTAATAATATACGTTAAAAACGAAATAGGAAAATATTCACAGACGCAGTAAACAGAATTGATATTTAAAAATACTTATGTGAAGATCAACGAAGTAGTTTGCTGCCCTTAGAATTGTTTTGCTTGCCTTTAGATTTTTCATAGTACAATTTTATTACTGATCTTGGGTCCTTTCTCAACAAATACTTTTTGAAATCTCTTTAAATACAAGGTATCCTACCTGAATCAAAACCTGCTCTCTATCAATGACGTGGTACCACCTAGCATAATGAAATTGTATTGTAGTTCTAGATTTTTCAAAAAAATTTTTGCTACAAGAGATTATCGAACTTACGGACATACTGTATGCAGCTAATGCAGGGTTAATAAAACCATTATAAGGCTCATTCAACTTTCATTGTATATATACAGATTTTGAATAGTTTATCGACTCATGGTATATTAGTTTGTTTTGTAAGGGTAATTTCAGCCACTAATAAATATCTATTACTTTTGAAAAATGTCAAATCAGATATTTAAACCAACCATAATAGATATTTATGTTATAACATAGATTGAAAGGATTATAAGAATTATAATAACGATCATTATATTATCAGACGAGGCGTCAATCGAGTCTAATATGATGATGTGCTATAATAATTGTTAATAATTTTTGACGTTTTTGACGGAATTTCATAAAAAAATTAGTATTCTGTTTCATTGAAAAGCAATTTCTTGTTGCATTCAAAAAAACTATATAAACGTAGTTTGATTTCAGTAACATGTGTAGCACCTTTTAAAAAAATGATGAATACCAAGAAGAGCTTCCTATCACCTTCCAAAATTCATCCGAGAATTCATAGCCGAGTTATTATGACTAAAAGTTACCTTAAAGAGTGGATCTACTTGCTAAAACGATCCCTACTGGATATCATGCTAATTTTCACGGAGTGGCAGACCCTCCAATAGATAGTCCCTAATCTTTATGTTTTATTTTTCTTGACTGCTGCTCGTAGTCTTCTCTTCTGTAGTCCGTTAGCTTCATCAACTCTTTATCGGTGTGGGTCCTCAGCTCTTGGAATCTTCTGGTAGTGTCCTCCATCTTTCCTACCTTCTTTTGATTCATCTCTCTGTTCTGATATAACTGGTTACCACATGTTGATGTTCTGCTAGAGCTGGAGTTGCTTGCTATAACTGTTAGTCATCAAACGTCGTTTGCTCCATAATTTCAAAATTTCCCATCTTTCAGAAAACTTTTCGGATAGTTTTTTATGAAACAGTTACGCGAAAATTAGACTCACGGAGATCCACAAACCGGTAGAATTGGTGCTACCTTAAAATTTCTTTCCTAACATGGAGTTTTTGAGTAAAGTAACTAATGGCTCATCTTGGGTAACTCATGTCAATGCGGAGATACAGCAATAAAAGTATGAGGTCATACCGACTCTCCGAACCGGTTCAGTGAAACCTGTCAAACTTTCTCGACGAGGGAGCTGATGGTTATCTGATTTTGGGAAGCTCAGTAAAGAAGAGACTTGCACAGAATTTCGTTGACGATAAATAGTACAAGAATGCTCTGGCACATTAATTAAAATCGCTAGCATCCTTGTGTTATACGGGAATTGATTTGTTGCCGAAACGAAATGTTGAAAAAGAGAGCAGAGTTGTATTTCTCATAAAGCGGATCGGAAATTGAATTCTTTGAACGCAAAGGGCATATCTGTCGAAATGAGACATGGTTAATCTTTAAATTTTCTGTTTAGTATCGTAATATGAATCACATCTATCATTAGTTCTCTTATCACCGAACGTGTTCCATTCCATATTATTACAAGAAGTTTGAATATTCAGTTGTATAGTTAGTGGCTTTGTCTTTGTTACTCTGTTAATAAATTTGAATGGATGCAGAGTACCAACGTTTTGACGCCCTGTTCTACCTCTCTTCCTGCAATAAACATATTAGTATATGTGCTCATAAACCAACAAAACTTGCTAATATTTCGATATCAACCGATTTATCGATCTAAGACTATTTTTTTCTCATATAACAACATACATTACGTCAAGAAGAAACTTAATAAATTAGTAAACTGAGAAATAGCGATAACAACGCGTCTAATAACAAATCAGCGGTTCTATAATTTCATATCAACTTTTTATAATAGACTTAAATACTATTAAATATGATATAGAAACTATTTGAATATCTTATCAAATAAGATGAAAGTTATTTCTTTCTTCTATTTCGTAAGAAAAACGTTCCCGTAAATTATTTTTGTCCATAACTGTAGAATTGATAGATTAAGGTTTTATGTGTAATTTCATAGATTATAAACAATCGTTTATAATCTATAAAAAATATTTTTAATCAACATTTCTATTAACAATTTATGTTATATTTGCGCAAAAAATGAATAATCAGTTCGCGAAATAATCAAAGCCAAATGATTAATTGTCAAAAATAGATCCCATTTTGGAATCTGTTTATATATTTCGCGAACAAGCTATCCGAAGTTTGCGATTGAGCTCGATAAATTTATTTTAAAAGAAAATCATTCCTACTTTAGCATTTTGCCGGTTGTGTAATTTAGAAACATCCATTAAAATATTTTGGTCTAAGGCTTAAAACAGACGTTTTGTGCCGAGTCGGCTGCCGACTCGGCGGAAAAGCGGCTCAAATCACATGCGCGTCTCCGCAATTGCCGACTGACAAAGTTAAAAAATCACCGTCGTGTGCTGTTGTCTAATTGTGCTCAAAATATCTGAAGGATTCAAGAAAAATGCAGATTTTCCATATTGTATAGGAGCGATCGATGGAAAATTTATCAGATTGATAAAACCGGCGAATAGCAGCTCTATGTTCGTTAATTATAAACAGTATTTTTCAATGGTGCTTTTTGCAATGTGTGATAGCAATTATTTATTTACATTTGTTGATATTGGCTCATATGGAAAATCTAGTGACATGTTAAATGCACATTTGGTTTAATGGCTAATAAATTACCTATAGGTATTTCTTTTTTCCTCCTGGGTAGCATTCTCGCCAACAAAAGTTTCCGTTACCTCTTCCCAACAACGTTTTTTCATTATTTTGTTGGAATACTCATCTGAATGCATATCCCAAATCGCAGATCTTATATGAACCTCTGTGTTAAGCCTAAAAAATGCTATTTATCAAGAAGAATAACATCTATTTTTCAGACACAGTTTTATGTATTATCTATTTATTGCAGCAAGAAGATTTAATTTCGACACTTGTCACTGACCCTCCTCTGTTTTCCTCAGGAATTTTTATGATCAAATTTTGTCCAACAGTTACCAAATGAATTTTTTTCACTGTATATTAACATAATGTGCATTAACAGTTCTATTTTTCTCGATTAATACTGTCTGGACATCTAATTTTTTATTATTAACCTTCTTAAAAAGACTTCCTTTCATTATCTTAACAGTATAATTGCTTCATTCTTTTGTTTGGATAAAGACGAAGGGAAATTATTGTTCAACTTGCAGATATCCATTGAAATTTTTCATAGAATTCGGATGATCGTTCATCAAGACACAAAATCAATAAAATATGAATAATAAATGCTCAAGATACATAAGCAAATTATCTCACCACTCCTTATAGGAACCGGAGACTCGGCAACCTCATTTCTTAAGATCTGTCAATCATATCATTTTGCCCTTTAACTTTCAATCTCTTAATTTTTTCACTTTCAAGTCAAACATTGTAGCTGTTGGATGTATTTTCATTGTCATAATTAATTTAAATAATAAAATAATTAGAAAAAAACGAATTCTGATACTTAGAAAGAATTGCAGCACGTCACTTTCTTCGTTTTACTACAAGTAACTGAAGCAACAAGTTGAAACTTGCAGAAATGTCAAGCACATACAATACATCGGCCATTGCGCTGACATACATTCAAATTCGGAATTTAAGTAACTCCGGATAGTTAAATTCGCAAAATGTGTAAATCAATTTTCGACAATTGAGCATTTAGCGAATCAACTATTTATTTCAGCATATGTGTATACAAACATTGCATAATGATTTCAATAATCTATTGTTTGATAGATCACATCTGTTTCCACAAGGATCTCAAAGTTTTCGAATATAAAATATCTTATTTTTCTCGACGATAATCTATCTTTCCGTTGGTGGAAGAATTTCGGAAATTGGTTAGTATTCACCCATATCTTTTCTCCTTATAGTATCGGAATGACTAAATCTATAGTCATTCAAGTAATCAGATATAACATTAATAGAAACTGTTTCCAAAGGATGTTTATATTATTAGTCACATAAAACAAATACATACGTTTCAAATTTCACTATTAACGTGCATTTTTATAATGTTTTGATGAATGCGCTGTTTAATGGCGGTAAGCCCATTAAATTGAAGGCTATACAATAAATTTGAATGAATAATACATATTTTGTGTTTCATCGACCGATTCTCATTAATTTTTGTTCACAACTGTATATCCCTCTGAATTATTTGTGGATTATTTTCTTCAAAGAAGGCAGAATAATCAGAAACATTTATTCTGAATATGAAACCGTTGCCCAGTTTATATCATCTTCCCCACATCAAATTTCTGACGTAAATAAATTCAAGAACTCGAATCTCTAATTAGAAGTATTAATAAGTGTCTGTTGGAAAATGGAAAATTGTACTTTTTTTTCTTCCTACTTTTTCTCGCGAACATAACATTTTTTCTATTCACTAGCACTGAATTTACTGTAAAAGTTACCATAAGAGGGTGACCTTCAAAGTTTTTATAAAAAGTAAAACAGAACCGAACAAGTTTCGAAAGCCTTCAACAGCTTTTGAGGTGATGGAATTTGCTGTCAGTGCATCTTTTGTTCGACAGTAGGGAATAAGGAAAAGTCATTAGGCGATAAATCGGATGAATTCAGGCAATGAGAAATTAATTCGATGTTTTTCTCCTTCAAATATTCAGTTGTTTGCTTTACAAGAGCTGGCACTGTCATGATGATGATTGTGTTATAATCTGCGATATCCTAAGAGACGCCTCTATCTGTCTGTAAGTCACATGCCGATCATGCGCCAACATCGATTTTTCTTCGAATGAGATCCAATTTTTGCCGTACTTTTCGATATTCATCACTGACGGACGCACGACCATGACGAAATTCTGCAAACCAATTGTAAACACTCTTTTCTGATAGTGTTTTTTGCTTCTTTTAACTGTCTAGTATCAACAACCTACTCATTCAATACAACAGTCAATGTTCACAAATCGAGTGATGCCACAACCAATCAACACCGCCTAAAGTTCGATTGTAAAAACTTGAAAGGTAACACTCGTACTAGATGACAAACTTTTTGCGACACATATTATTTGAGTGATACTCATACTAATTCAATAGGATTTAAACCTGTACAATAAAACCGTGATCGCAAATTTTTAATTCCACCAAACCTACAAATTCCGTAGCGTTCCGCCAAGATTATTATAAGTTAGTTCAATAAGGTGTATAAAGAATTGGGAAGTCAATACAAATTACTCCTCTAGCTTCTTAGTAAAGTTTTAGCCGGTTTGTATGAATTTACTGACGAGCTAAAGATTTTTGCAATGAAGCGAATGAAGTCTGAGGCCTCTAATATTTTTAGTGTTTTGTATGATAAGCAATGGCTCATAAAATGAGCTTATCTTGCAAAAATTGGAAAGGTCAATGAAATAACTACACTTTTGCAAGAAAAATAATCAACTATATTTATGGTGTGTGATCAGTGGGGGATTTACCAGCGGACTGAGTAGGTTGTAGCCTAAGACGGATGATTTTAAGGTCAAAACTTTTCAATCACGATTCACAAAATTTAAACATTATTATTCAGTAGTTGAAATTGAATTTGGGAGGTCAGTAGAGACGACAAAAGATTAATAGTCTACAGACGGCAAATCTGTAAATCCACCACTGCGTGAGATTAGTTAACAAAAAATCAAATTTTTGGATTGCCCCTGAGGAAAAAGACAACACTGAGTGTTTTTCCCTTGTGTATAATTTTCTACAAGCAAACAAATGAAAATTCAATCAATACTGCTGACCATCCCGAATTATGAAGCATTCATAGATCTTCAAAGTTCATCCATGTTAAAATACATATTTGAATCTGTAGCTCTGAATGAGTTTTGTCGTGGTATTAGGAGAAAATACCCTGAAATAGCCAAAGAAACCATCTTAACATTTCTCCCTTTCATAAAACAGGAAAAATATTTCATCAAGAATAATACTGTGTTTCAATTATATCACAATTATTAACAAGCATCTTAAAAATTTTCATCTGAGAGGAAATAATATATCTTTAATTATTCGGCATTAAGCTATGGTTGTTCAAATGAAATAAATAGGTAGCTTGGCTAGAGTCGAATTTGAAACGTATTCGCTTCACTGTCCGGTGGAAGATTGATTCAGTCAACCCTAGAATCGGAGAACGTCCCCACTTAGGTTCGTGTAAGTAAGAAGTAGTTATGTTGGGTTTTCCTGAAATGTACTATTCTGGAGAAAATTGAGATTAAGCTAATTTCATGCTGATAGGAAATTAAAATGGTTATGAAAGAAAGGTAATTTGGAATATTATATTATCGCTTCTAAAATTTTGAATATGCAACAATGTGAGGAGGACACCGTTTTTAATTTCATCGAATATCATTTCATCCAACACGATTTATCATTCGTATCGATGATAAAAAGATTGTTGCTACGTCCCTAATGAAATTTGTCAATTATAAATTTGACACAATATAGCCTAACTGCTTTTTATGGATAAGTTAACAAATTATCCCTTTAAAATTGGCTGACCCAAGGCAAAATTGAACTAAAAATGTATTATAAATAAGGGGCTTTTTAGGTGCTAATTGGGTGCGCAAATCAAATATTAGGTGTATTTATAATGTTTGTTGAAAAATTCAAGAAAAAAAGGTCCGACAAGTTTTGGCGATCCCCATTTAAATGAAAATAATTGTGTCTCCTAACAATTAAATGCTTATCAAGTGCAATAGTATTTTATATACAACATTTAATTATAAGTTCCTTGAATGACTTTTGTTTCGATGACTTCACCAGAAATGGTGGATCTTGATGAGACCCCAATAGAAAATCGATTTTAAATCCAAGTCACTCAAAGAATTTTTGCTGGTTAAATGTTGAATAAGGAATACTTTTTGCTCTTAATAAGCACTTAATTCTTCTGTGAAATAGGTATCGCCAGGTTTTAAAAGCCTAGCAGATCTTTTTTCAAAAAAAAGTACTCATTTAGGATAAATTTTTAGTCTATTCAGATATCCATCACATAGATACCAACAACTAAGTAGAAACCTTACTATAACCCATGGTCACTCTTTAGAACCTCCAATCATTTTTGAAGTGTACATAGTTTTTGATAAACGAGAATTGTGTCTTTTCAAAAACGGTGTTAAAGATTCAAGCATTCCTGATATTATCCTTGCTTGACTTTAGTTTGACACTTACCAGTTATCATTCCATTAGACTTTAAATTTTTTAATAATACACGGAGAATGTTACAATGTAATTGGAAGAGCTTATGAAATATTTCTTTCGCTATACCCGGATATAACAACACCCACGCATGACACCTTGATAAGACTCATATTTTACCAAGCATTATCGTTAAATAGCTGAGCCTCAACCAATAGTACTCTATACCATAACTCCAATAGTACGATGTACATGCATATAAAAAATGATGGTTACGACGTTTGCTTCGTCTCCTTTTCACCCTTGCTCCTTCATCATGCATGTTCAGCCTGGATTCATCACTATAGACTAGTTCCATTTCCGATTCTCATTCTTGCTTTTGACACTATTAGAGTCGATTTATTCAATTTTACAAGTTCAAGGTCGGTTTGGATCTTCTTCGTCTATAAATACTTTGTATTTAATTCATGTTCTATTAACCACTGAGTTGCTCCTTACTTGTCTTTTGCATCTGGATCTTCGTGTTTGGTATTCTTGTTTCTATGCCTGACAAGAGTAATCAGAATCCAGTTGATACTATCAGCAATTCCTCAACAGTTCAGCTTTCCGAAGATCTATTCGACCTTTTTCAAACTTAGATGCCTTAGATTATTACACATAGGTGTGATAATATTTGAGAAGTCTTGCAAGGCAGCGCCAACGTTCAAAATAATTCTATATAATAAATTCTATATTTTGATGTAGAATCATTTCGTTCAGTAATGGATGTTCAGATTCTACTTAGTATAACATAACTTCACTTGTATATATTTTTTCTAAAAAAATAGAACATTAAAATATATTTATTATCATCATACAAAAATAAAATTTACAATTCGGAAGCTAAATAAAAAACTAAGTTAATTACGTTAATAAATGGGTTTTATTATAGTAACTGCTGACCGTACAGCCTTGAATCTGCTTATATTTTGCTAATAGGAAGTTTCTATAACGTTTGTTGTTTTTTTAAGGGCCAGATAAAATAAAAAAAAATTGTTAAGGAATTGCTAATTATAATATGGAAAATGTAATATTATCGGTACGTTATTTACCTAATATGCTATTTGGTTATTATTTGTTTAAATTCCTGTTCAAAAATATGTTACATTGATAAAACTCATTATAAGCACTAACCTAGACAAATACTATGGAAAAACACCGCTACGTGCAGGTACATACCGGCTGATTTCTTTCATTGTATCAAACATAAGATGGCCAGTCTCCATTTCTTGGTACATTGTTGAATTCACTTTCTACTTAACATCGAAAAATACAATAAGTAAAGGATTTTAGGCACACACAACAGTTATAATAATATCATATTATTATTATACTGATACCATATTTATTAAAATAATTTCATAGTTGTTGGGGAAGTTCTTGTACATATGGTAAGGAAAAATGTTTTATGTTTTGATGTTTCGTTTCTGTTCTGTTTTTTAATTGACTGTAGTGTCTGTTTATCCTTTAGTTGATCATGTTTTTTGTTAAACTGCTCTGATGAAGCGTAATAACGTCGAAACTAGTCAGTAGTTACACAAACTCTCCTTGCCGAGGATGTTGATATCGACAAAAAGGTCAATTGATATCACGCTCTTCAGAGCAGTTGTAATTCAATACTCGTGGAGGCATAAGCCAGGAAAATTGCTGTTTTCTCCTTTACGTTAATAAACGTTTTATTATTTCATTTCATTTCATTAACAGTACATAACTGCTCCGCGCATTTTATGTAGCGGGAAGTGTGCTGAAATAGCACCTTGCATTTTTGCTTATCAACTTGTTAGCTCAGCGAGCAAAAAAAAATATTTTAGGTGCATCAAGACCGATTTTTTTCCTTTTTCCGAACTTGTCTCGAAAAACGGACCCTCACAGGCTGGAAACAAAAACAAAAAAATTAATGTTTAAAAAAATCGAAATGAAACTAACATGGAAAATTTCAAGCCTAATGTTTTATATAAAGCTCAAAGACCTATTAACACAAAAAAATAGAATTTACTAGAAATCGTAGATTTACTTAACCAAGAGGTCCAGGATTAATAGCGAAACCAACAACAGACAAAAGTATTCAGAAGGACACAGATCCGAATGTCGACAGATATTTTGCCCCAGAAAAAGAAAAGTTCAAAGCTAAATCTTAAAAACAGTTCTTTCTTATCATACCTTATAAGTTTTTTAATTGTAACTTGTTTTTGTTTAAGTTCAGATAACAGTTTTAACATGTGTTTTTTTAAACATAACTGTGTTTGGTTTTTTTCTATCGCAATAAAATAAATGGAAAAATATCTTATCTTGACTTGTCGTTTTTGAACACATTCATTATAGCTAAAAGTTACTTTGAAACACGTATACCCTTTCTGCCGCTTCACTCATACATTGTTGGATAAAAAGGAAATAAGCCCTGAAAATCATGGTAAATATGAATCATTTCTTTAAAAGTACAATATGGCTTTCAAAGGAATATGAATTCTAAAAATCCAAATTGTGTTCAATTTTCTAGCTCTATTTTCTAAAAATGTGTAGTATCGACTTCTCTTCAAAAAGGTCAGTTAATTTTACCGAAATAGAAAAGAACGAACTAAAAGTGAAGTAAACCATGCAAGATTTATCATCCAAACATTATTATTATTTAGTCGACCAAACAACCGTGATAATAGTTTTTCTCTTGTGAGTTTTCATGTAGAAAACTGCATTTCCTTTTGGTTAGAATATTTACTTACTATAGTAAAAGATTGTTCTGCACCTCACCAGTATCATCTGTGTTCATACCGCCACTTTAAAAAGCAGAGAACAACTTATATTCACGTTACTTTTCCTCAATTTCATCAATTGTTTTTCCCCGTAACAAATAATTAACTTTTTTTCTTCAGATTTATCCAACGACAAAAATAGTTCTACGCCTATTAAATGTTATGAAATGAAAACCTTTCCCGGTTTCAAAAGGATTAGGAATTAGGATTAGGAACGGTTCATATAATAAACTTGCGCACTGTGTGGCAATATTACAACCTATTGACATAATAACTGGTATTATTTCCACATTTTCGCTGTGCCACATCTCTTTAATCTCAATTGCGGTATCTGCGAATTTGGCCTGATGTTTGTTGGGAATGTTATGTCACTTTCGAGAATCTTGTTGGTCAGTTTCCGGTAGTTAATGTTGCACTTGGTTCAAACTTTTTTATTCACTTTTAATAACATATGTACGCATCTTCGAACTTTCGAAGGCAAATAACATTAACAAGTGATTTCTCAAAACAAAAGGTATACATCCAAAATACGTGAGTGTATTCATTAATCGATGAAAGTTATAGGCAGTATTAAAAAACCAATGACATTGCATAGAAACAGCGGCTCTATTTGTATATTTTATTATAGATCGGCACTTATCTTTTTTACTTACACATGCATGACCTAAAGTATATAATAAAACGTACAAAGTGGGTCGCAGAAAATATTACATCTTAATATTTGGCAATACTCGATAAATTAAGTACTTAGGTGTGCTACGAACATAGTATATGGAAATTAAAACTTATTCATTCAAGAATATTCTATATTTTGTTTATAATTAATCACTCACAAACAAACAATGAAGACAATGAAGTGAAGTAAAGGAAAGTATGGAAAATAACCTTCCTAATTGCGTATCAAAATGTATTATTTTTTGAAAATATTTTTATTGTTTATTTTCATTCAAAATTGTATTATCTATATTAAATGTACTCTAAAACATAACATAGCAACTTAATAATCTATTAAAAGCGAAAAGTATCATATTATTGTTTGAAATTATTATTATTTTTGTGCGTAACACATGCATTTTTTTCACGAAATGAAATGTAATTATTTTTAAATCATTAACGTTATCGCACCTATAGAGGGTGCTTCCTAATTAATCCAAAATAATTTATCTACTAGCTTTTACCCGCGGCTTCGCTCGCATCGAATGCATTAAATAACTATCAGAAATCATTATAATAGAAAAGAACGAACTCTGTAGCTATATTAGAACCTGAGATATAGATCTTTAAATGTAGAAAAATTGCCAAAAACCTACAAAAATCCAAAGTGTTTCAGGGAGTGTTCTTAAACCAAAACGAAGTCTCTATCCTGAATAAAACCTGAGATATTGAGGATAGAACGTGTGTATGTGAAAAACTCCCATAAGTAATGTACAGGGGGAAATCGCATTTGAGTATAACTTGAGAATGGTGAAAATTAGATGAAATCCGATGGTTGATGGCTGATCTGTGCATCAATACCTTTCATTGAAAAAAAAAATTAAGCGAATCAGTTGGGAAGATCGCCTGAACGGACTCGGAATGGAAATCATCAATTTTTTTAATATATAAGATGAACATGTGTGATAAGTCTTATTGTTAATGAGATACAGGATGTTGAATTGTTTGTTATAAATCGGACTGTAAGTGAAATTTAGTTTTCCAGGTGACGATAGCAAAAGTAATACGAAAGGACATGTTTATTCTAAGTGGCTTTCGAAATAATGTTGTCAAATACTGTGTTAAACCTAAAAACTAACGCAAATAACGGATAAAAAATTTTTATCGTAGGGCTTTTTTGTCTTAACAACGATGTCTGCGTTTACTAATACTGGAATGGCTAACATGCACTTTTTGTATGGATAAGCAAATGGTAATGCCTTAGAAATTAGACATATGTTGCCCAACATTATCCAAATAATCGTTTGCCATGTTCTTATAAGTTTACTAAGATACATATTCATTCACAAGAGACTGGAACTTTTGCTAAATCAAAGAATATTATTGGACGACCCAGATTTCTCAAATTATTGACCAACATCCAGAAACGAGTACCAGAAAAATTGCCGATGAAATAGATGAAAGTAACAGAATTGTTTGGAATATTCTAAAAGATAGTTTATTGTGTATATATATCGCATTCAAAATTTGAAGGCATGGCATTAAGAATTTTTATAATGCCCACAAATAGGCAGATGTAAAACTACATGCAACAGTTGTAGCTCGGTTTCAACACTCCTTTTCGGTTGATGTTTGGCTTGGCATCATCGAAGATTATTTAATAGGACCATTGTTTTCTTCCTGCATTTTCTAGAAAATGAACTTTCATTTTTTTTGGAAGATGTACCTCTTATTATTAGAAGGCGCATGTTCCTCCACATTTTGCAGTAAATGTACACGTTTTTCCAGACCAATGGATCGGACGAGGATCTCCACCTCCTAGGTTACCTGAACACAATCCTCTGGATTTTTGTGAGTGGGGATATCTAAAATCGTCCATTTACACAACCCCGATATTAAACTTAGGAGATCTTCAAAATCGTATCATACAATGCTGTAATGTTATTCGTCTCAATTCTTTTATCTTCGAACGTATTCACCAAACCATGAGGCGTCGAGCGGATGTCTACATTTTGGCTGGAGGTGCACATTTTGAACATATGCTGTGAAATGTACTATTCTTCCTTTATTTTGAACACATATTGTTGATTCTAATAAAATAATAAAACAATTAGACTCATTACTTTCAAGACTTATCACACATGTTTATAAGAAACACTTTGTATTTTGAAAATAAATATAAAGTAAGGATTCATTCGAATTTTAAAACTTAAACATTTGCCAATTTAAATAATATCAATACATATTTGTTTGTATTTTATTTCTATGCTTATTGATATATACAAGCGGGCCTTATTATAAAATGAAACTTTTAAATCATTTATTATCAATCTATTCATTCATTATAACTATTTAAGTAAATATACATAGTAATTCACTTTGTAATTTGGGAATAGAAAGTGTAGTGTATACAATCTTTAATTATAGTTCCAGAACCTGAAGGAATTAAGGTGTTTCGGTATATTATGAATAATCATAATTGGCCCACGTGTCGGATCAATTGTGTGATATCTCCTGCACCTTTTACCAATAAAGTAGGTGATAATCGACGGAAGTAGGTCAATGTATAAATGGCAGTCTTGAAAATTTAGATATTCAGAAATTTCGTTCGGTATTTTGGTAATAGTGTTTATTCCCACAACTTGATTTAATCAGCGTGGCCATGTATTTCCATTCTTAGATTTAAGGGCATTGTAAAAACTATTATATGTCCTTGTATGTTATATTTATTTATTAAAAATTCAAGTTCGAATCAGGAATAATAACTATCAAGAGATTCGTTGGCTAAAGATCTTCACAAGTAATTCACAAGATTTTAGAGGGCCGTTTGTATTGTTTGATCTATTTGCAGTCCAAATTTGAATCCAATAGAACAATTTTGAAATGAGACAAGGGGACATGTGCCGGTCCTCAAAAATACGATGAAATTTCCCGACATACTAATACAGAAAAACCGTCGGTGGGAATTTGATCTAGAGCTTGCCTTGTCGTTTACAAGCGGTTACCTCTGCGAGAGGAGAGAATACTCACTACTGACGCCTTTAAATGTTTTGTTTCAACAGAAAATATAATAAATTGAATTTTTCATTACTGTCTATAAAATTTGAATAATAATATACAATAATTTTTTTAACAAACAACAAAATTCTGACGTAAACCGCAAAAAGTCAACAAAAAATAAAAATAACTTCTGAAATACTAATTTTAAGTAGTATATTCGGTATATTTTAAAATTTCACAATTTAGTAGAAATATTATATGAAAATGTTTATTAGATAAGCGGCTGTTTCCTTTAAGATGTGTGTATATGTAGACACATATGTTATGCCGTTATTTTCAAGGACTTCAAATATACTAAAAGTGCATACATAGAGGTTAAATCAAACAAAATTATACGTTACGCTAGTTGAGTATCAATTTCAATAATTCAGTAATGGAGTTATTAAGTGAGATAAAAAGCTACAGCAATTTATCATTTTCCTTTTGATTGGTCAAGCTTACGAATTTTTTTGTTCGAGTGAAAAGTTAAAGGTCGTCACAGAATTTTTTTTCTGGAATAAATTATTTATTGATGGATATCTACATAATTATTATAAATGAATTGGGTCAAATAACATTTTTGTTTTCCAATAAAATCTTCTACTTAGTTTTCTATCACCTTATTTATGAATTCCTTAACACGTCTTGTCCCTATTTTTTTGTCTCGTATGTCTTCCTCCACAATTTTTCCTTCTTTGTTTATTATTTTTTTGAATTTGTTTTTGAAATCTTGATGATATTTATTTTAGTTTGTACTTACAATGCTTTTTCTCTATTTTTCGTGTTTTGAGGTTCATGCTCTCTATTTTTCCTTTAATGATTTTATTTGCTTGTGGTTAAATCCATTGTTTCTTCTTCCATGTCTCTTTGAAAAAGTGCGCTTTGTATTTTGTTGGTTCTCCTCCTCATGAGGCTTGTTAGAGTTCCATTATATGACAAAGATCCTCCTTTCAAGGCTATAATCATTTCATAAAATTGGTTTTATTTGGAAATAACCACCATTTAAATAATTTTCTTCCAACAAATGTGATTCAATCATATCCATGATTACTAGAGGCATACTTTTCAATATTCGTGTTGTTTACTCGTGAAAACTACTTCACTCCACCACGTAATCCAAATGAACATTCGACAAAGTTGAAATTGTACGGTATCCGATGGCGATATAACGGAAGTGGGGAATTTGCTAATTTCCGTCATATTTCTGGTATTCACTATCAAAATTTTACAAAAATGTGACATATAAGTTAGTTTTACATATAATATTTAATTATTTGATAATATATCCAACGATGTATTTCTAATTCAAATAATTTACATATACAACATTTTTTAATTACTAATACTAATCACAAAGACCTGTTTTTTATATAAGGTGTATTGTACTTAAAACAACTTTCTATATTACTATAAGTAGAAACTTTAATGCATTTTTTAAGCAAAAATAATTATGCAAGGTAATCTGAAATATTGAAGTGGCGATTTAAATTTTAAGCTTGTTGTTATTGAGTTACAAGGTGCAATTATTTATTAATTTATAACAGGTGACGCAATAGTCACCATCCTATTGGAAGATATAATTTTTGCAAATAGCATCACAGGTCAATTTTTCACAGACATTTGTGAAATAAACAGATACAAAATAAGAAGGCGTTATGATGTTATTTATTAAAATTTTACACTAATCTGAAATATAGATTAGTTTCAATACTCATTTGGGTAAAACTATTTTCGTGGTTGGGTAAATATAAATAAACAAATTTCGAGTGTCAATTTAAAAATAATTTATACATGGAAAAACAAAGAAAACGATGAAAAATTAAGTGAATATTTTCCTGAAAGAGATGCGTCTAGAGTAAAAAGAAGATTTTGTTGTTTTTTTGTTAGAGTGATTTTTATGGAAAAGTCGTTCTTCCCACAAACCTCCTTCATATATGGACTGTCATTTAGTCATTAACTCATAAATTCACGTCTTTTCGTTGCACTTAAAGTATTTATTTTATTAGTGATGGTATTGGTTTCGTGCTTAATTCTGATTACACCGCTGCGAAGAAACGACGATTACACTATAATGCTACTTCAGTTTTCAGGTAGACAAATAAAAATGAATATTTGTCATTGGATATGTTATTATTGTTTTTCAAAAAAATCTCCATTAAGATCAATACATTTTTGCATGCGTTTAAACCAATTGTTGAAGCAGTTTTTAAATCCCGTTTGAGGTACTTCCAAAACAAGTGATTTGAACGCATCAATCGCTTCTTCAGGTGTAGAAAAACTTTGCACTTTACTTTCGATCGGCGGGAATAAGAAAAAATCATTGGGTGCCAAACAAGAACTGCGGATGACCCATCATTGCGACGTTCTTACGTTCTTACTGATGTTAGAGAGCTCGCATTGTCGTGGTAGGGAAATATGGCTTCCCTGAGTTTATCGAATTCTTCTGGCAAACAAATGCTGATGTACCATTCAGAATTGATCGTTCCACGTTGCTCTAATGGAACGGTAGCGATATATCCAGTCATTCCGAAAAAAACAGGCGACCATTTACTTCGAAGTGCTTAAAAGACACATACAGTTGGTTGTAGTTTAGTTTCGACTTCATATGCATAGATTCTTGAATCGTCGCCTGTCATACTGTCACACATGTTTTGAATCACCGAGATTGAATTTTTTCAGCATTTCTCTGGACAAATCGACACGAGTTTTATTTTGAACGATTGTCAAAATATGCGGTATCCGACGTGAACAAATCTTTTTAGCAGACACGAATTTCATCCTGTAGGGAAGTGTCACCACGATTGAATTAGGAATCCAGCGAAACATAGTGATTCCATATGGTTATTCACCAAAGTCGTAACGAGTTGATAGGCACAGTGTTGTTGGTTTAATCCACGTCGCAGTCATAGAAAATCATCACACGAAAAGGTTTCCGATTTAATTCCATCTTTTGACTAAGATGAATGTTTCGAGTATCTGTTCACAACTTAAATAGAACTCGTATGGAAACACGTTCTGATTACGCTCATCATTAGAAATGTCAAAATTTATTATGGCAATGTCAGATTTAACATATGCACATCAGTGTTGCCATATCTCAAAACTGAAAAGCAACCTTTGTATAAGAGATTTTCTAAAAATATGATAAGGTTAACGTGATTAAAATCTGATATCCGGAAAGTAATTCGGTTTATCTTCCTACAGAAACTGAACGAAATAATCGGCTTATATCATATGACTCAATATATTATTAATCTTTATCAGCTCGGTATTTAATTCTAGTATGACTAATGGCTATAGTTATTAAAAATTACAGGTGGATTTTCTTTACACCGACATATAACTAATACTTGCTGTGGTAGTTTTAGTTGTGGTATGGTTATTCTTGTTAATTATTACACAAATTGTCATCGATGTAACCTTCGGCAACTGTGATCGATTTCCACCCTCTTAGTTATTTGTTATCAATTTTTCGCCATCGCAGCCAACTTATTGATGTCAACTTTTTTAATGTGACAATAGGTGGTCGCATTGGAAGATATTTCTCCTGACGTGATAAACGATCTAAATGTCTTCGATTTCGTCACGACCGTATTGACAATAAGGGCTCTTTTGTAATCTTATATATCTAATATACCTCATTAGTGCGGCGGGTTCCCACTGAATCCATAATTACCTGTGCAAAACTCTAAAGAAATATTTTAAAATTTCAATTTTTACCACTTACTTTGGACAGATGAAAGTCTTAATTTTTTGTGCGGTTTAAAAACGGCTTGTAACTTCATACAATTTCCCAGAAGGATGTTATGGTGAATATTTGAGGTACTTTTTAGTATCGAGTAGAAAAGAGGACTACTTGTACTTCTTGTTTAATTCAGCAAACAAAAGGATTAACATATTTTCTAAGTTGCAGATTTTCTGCCTGAGATTAATTCAAATATGTTAGAAGACAGTACTTCTACCCATTTCGACTTCATCAAAAGCACACGTACTAGCAGAAGTATTCATCTTGATCTCGAAACAAACTTAGGATGGGAATTTACAAAATGGCATAATTAATGTTGGAACAAATAAATCGTAACTTTATAACAGTCTCACCACCAAGTACACCGAGTACAAACTTTCATTCCTTGCCAATATTATTTAGTCATGCATAAGCTATGATTATGCTTTAGTCGTTGATAAAACAACTGAATTAAGGTCTGTAAACATAGAAACTCTGTTAGAAGTTATAATTTTTCATATGAAATTATTGTTTTAAAAATGGAAGGATTCTATATATTGATTTTTAAATATGAAATTCCCACCGGAGCACGACTTTAGGGAACTTATTTTGGGTTAAGATCTGCATTCCACCTGATACCGGTTCATAGACTTTTGTGACTTAAGTTGTCTTAAAACAATTGATTCAATATGCTGAAAAATTAGCAATGGTTACCAGATTTTATTATGAATAAGGTAAAAAAGAGAAACATAATTTTAACGAAAAACTTATGTTGGTTATGTGGCACATCATGGGCAGGTCAAAGCACACAACCCTTTTTGGATTTGTGATTTGTTATTTTCGAATAAAATTGACAAAAACCTGGTGTAGGTTTCTTCCATTGTTTGGTGTTTCAGGCTGTTTTATGTTTAAAATTTGCTAGAACTTTCACTTGTGGTAAATGCCAAAAAAGAGAACGAATAGTGCCATATTAGCTGTTTTAGGTAAATTCGACCATCTTTTATGTCATCTGTGTTATTTTAGTATATTATTTGCGAGTTTATTCCCCCTATAACCTATTATAAAATACGAATATCATCAACAAACTCTGGATACAGAATATGTTGCTTTCAGCTCGTCCATTACATCTACGCCTTTCGTCATATGTTAATTCAACCTAATAAGTCGAACTATCGAGAGAACTCTCACACTCCCGTGCACTTCCATAACTCAGGCTGACACTTGAGCACTGCAACAGCTAATGATACTAATTTACTTTTCCTAGAGATCATGCGTATAAAGACAGAGGAAGCGCCCAAACTAAATCAACAACAGTCTTAAGACTTTCGGAAATTTGAAAGAATGCGCATGTTAAATACTTGTATATGATGGATTTTATTGATAACTATCGTGTCTAAAAACTTTGTTGTTAATTCAGTTTTATATATGAAAGCAAGAATATTAACTCATTAATCATTTACTTCACATTGAAATAGTTTCCAAGATATTCCGGAATAGTTTCATTACTTGCATACACGACGGCCTTCGAGAATGTTAATAACTCTCATTTTGATTGTTTTTACCTTCTTTTACAGACGGTTAACACTTTTAACTAAACCATTTGTTACAATTATCTTTAATTCTCACGAAAAAGTAAGTTCCGATATTGCCTTCACACCAATTATGAACCTTTTATTAGTACTAATCCACTCGTGATTGGTTAACAAAACAAAAATATTTTGCTCGTCAAGGACATATTGGTGAAGACAGGAAAGTATTTGCATCAGAATTTCTATAATTTAGTGGAAGAAATAGCTAATAGATATATAACTTAAAAGTGTTTCAGTATTTTCATAGAGTGTTCCAGATTTTCTGCGGTTTTTCTGTAACCTGATGAGCTTGTTCATCATCAGAGAGCCGATATAAATCCTACTCTATCCTCTATATCAGTCAATAAAATAACCTAACTTATCCCTCCCTTTCACACACTTTAAATATTAAGCACATGGTTGAATCAAGTGCGACCTCGATTCAAACCTGATTGAACCAGATTTGTCCGGTCTGAAGGCGGGAAAAGAGTTCCTTCACATTTAAACGGAGCGCTCGAAGCCGAATCTTGGTCAATCAGATTCAACTTGGTTCGGAGTGATTCTGATTGATTCGGATTCGTTTGGTGTGAAAGGGCCCTTACTTAGCAGGTTCTTAATGGTCAGTCAGAGGGATATCAGTTTATACGTGTGTACGAGTGTGATAATGCCGTATTAAAATACAGGTTATATATTTTAGTCTTATGCCAAGAGTTATTTTTTAAAAAAACATTTATATTTCACACATTTCCTATGCATTCTATAGAATGCGAAAGTATAAAAAACATCTCAGTTTATTTCATTTCAAATTCCTCAATTACTTCTTATTATTAATACCAAAAAAATTTTCTCGATAATTCGGTTCTAGAAAATTAACAAACAAATAGAAAGGCCCTCCTAGAAATTTGAAAAACAATATAAACAAATCGGCACTGTAACTAAGTTATAAAAAAACTCCTACCAAAGGTTTCCGCTTTATTTCCAAGAAGTTTGTACCTGGTGCCGGCTTTATGGTTCATGTTGTGGACGAGTTCGTAACAATACTTTCCATCGAAATGATAATCAATCAATTTTGTAAATAACACATTTCCAAATCAAGTATTTTATACCAATAATTTTCCACGTATTGTTGGATTTATAAACTAGGATTACTCTGTTGAAAATATCATTCAATTTTATTCTACAAGCAGGATTAAAAAGTAACATAACAAATTTCTCGTTTTTCCTATAGATTTTGTTTGTGGAGTACATGCAGCAAATTGATATTTGAGAATATGAACCAGAATCCATCATTTGACATAAACTTAATGAGAAAAATACCTTAAATTTCTGAAATATACGAAACGAGGCAACATACCGAATTTACCAAGGTACAAAGTAATAATTGTAGGTCAAATGAAAGATATTCTCAACATTTCAAATTTTAATGTGGATTAGATTTAGTATAGTAAAAATTCTATTATTACAATAGTAATATGCTTCACGTTCGGGTGAAGGAGTAATTGAGATCCAAATTTCTTTACTTTCTACTTTGGCGAAATAAAGTATGTAATTGCTATTATTTGTACATATAGAATGTTTCATTAACAAAGTTGGAATAATGGAATATTTCGTAACAGATCTAAATGCAAAAAATGATCTAATGTTTTTACCGTTTTCATATACAGTTACCATTCGACCTACTTTAGGTGTAAAGTATAAAATTCATCATTATTCGTACAGCACCTATACTTAAATTTAAATAAAACAAAGTGAGATATTATAGAAGTATTTATTCTTTTGAGTTCTTATTGATTTCATTAGGCACGGAATATTACATTGATCACGAAGTTTAAAATTGTCCATGACTCGACGCAAATGAATCGCAAAAAAAATTGTGCATGTTTGAGAAATAACGACTTAAAATTCGTCAAGTCTGCGAAATGCCGAATTCTGGTACAGGACGCGAAACCGACTGCCTCGGAATCTCCTGTACAGTGGACAGAGACGATGTTTTCGGAAAATAATGCATTTCGTTGACGTACTTGTGTTGGTTGATTCAAATTTATCGAAGGGAAGAGATTCAACGTTGATTCCTTTACAAAAAAAATAAATTATCTTTTTCTACTAGTGTTCCAAATTTCATAAACTCATTATTAATTTTTTTCATTTCTTTCGGATACTTCAAAGTAACTTTTATTCTAAATTTATAATTTACCCAAAATTCGCATTTGAGGATTATTTTTCTTGGATCTCTTTTTGCTCTTTTTCCTTTCATTCAAACCAAAAAATATTTCACACAATGATTATATGAACTCTTTATTTGCGAATGGATGGCATGCGAATAGTATAATATTCACCAGATATCTTTAAAAGGAAAAAACCATAACTAGCAACTATTACTTAGCGTTATTGGAACATTTGAAGGACGAAATCACATAAAAGTACTCCATTTGAAGAAGAAAGTACTGTTTTATCGAGACAATGAACTTTGTCTGAAATCAATGAAAGCGAAATCAACCTTTATATGAATTGGGCTTCGAATTGAATCTGCTTCCACCGTATTCTCCAGATCTGGTCCATAGCGACTTTCCCTGATTTCAGGCTTAAGAGGATGCTCGCCCGACAATGAAAAGATTGTCGCTGAAACGGATGTGCCACATCGGGAAGAAGATAGTTCAGGTAAACACGAAAAGGTAGTCGAGTGGATAATACCACAGTATTACTTGGATTTTTGAACGCTTTAGGTTAGGTTAGGAAAGTTTAGGTTACCTAACCTAAATTTATAATTTTATAAATAATACATATCTTCTATTAACTGACCGACGAGAATATTTTTTTTTAGACAATAGTATAATTACTAACACAAGTACAATTCAATCTAAAATAAATTTAAACTCAGCAACAACATTTTACATGGATGGTTGTCTAATCTTCATGACAACCACGATCACGAGTTGGCACATTTTAACAGAAGATAAAATTTTATGGCGGATATTGAAATAACGAGTTGGCACACGCCCGCCGAAACTATTTTGACGCTAAAAACAAATCCCACTATAAAAATGATATCGAACAATTATGGCTAAGTAAATATTGAATAAAAATAATAAATTCTATTCAATTTGATTTGTCTTTGCTAGCCTACCTGTTATAAATTACTGCTTTCAAATTTTGCAAAAGTCTTTATAAAATAAATAACTTCTGTAACAACATGAAAACATTGTCAATTATGCATATTTGTGGTTTTTCTCAGTAATTACCCCAGAAATTCGTATATCTGAATATTAATTACTTTTTATGTTGATTTTCATTAATCTTTCGTTCTTAGCCTCTAGATAATTACCACACGAGTTTTTTAAAACATTCGTGATTATTCGTTTCCGTAATAATAATTTTATTCCATAATTCAGCCGTTTGTTGTATGCACTGACCTTGTATGAACACTTCATATCTTGTATCTTAAAAATCAGATCAATGAGAATAGATACCGTTCTATATTTCGTCGCTTATAATTTGGAAAGATTGACCTAGTAAAATATTGAATCTATGTCGCGTACTATATAAAAAGCGATTTACCTAGCCTTCTTACGTTTATGTATTTGAAAGTCATATATCAATGTACCTATTCACTGCTAATATTGACATACGAGGGCTCAAGATCATTGAATTTTTAATTATTATTATTAATAACACTTATTTAACTTACTCGGTTAGTTTTCACTTATAAACAACCTGTAAACTTTAAATTCAATAATTTATTAATTTTTATATGAAACAGAATGTTATATAACTTCTGAATCAAACTGAAATTTCACTCACATATGGCGGTAAAAAGTATAGTTACAAATTCACGAAAAGAAGGTCTTACTAATTTAAAAATGATTGTATTTAAGATAACAGCGATGAAAAATTTTATTTATATTAAGAACATTGGCTCGATTGAAATTATTATTGCATGTGGAATATTATTAATTAAATTTTATATCTGAATTTTGACGCTCTATAATGGTAATTTCAAATATGTATTTGGCGCATATAAATGATTTAATTTACGAAAAATCGTCAGAGAGCTTCGTAAAATCAAGTTATTTATTTGAAAATACCATTATAAAGCGTCAAAATTCAGGTATGACCTAACATAAGCTAACCTAACCAAATGAGGCTACAAATTTAGAATAGTTTGTTAATGTTTGTTTGTTATTATTAGTGACGTGAGTAGAATAGTCAATTTTTTGTTAAATTTTAAAAACCAGGAAGGATAACATAAAATACTTGATCAAATATTTTGAAACTACAATTTATTCAAAATTCACTAAAATATGAAATTGTTGTTGTAAACTTGGTACAATTGTTCATAAAGAATGATATAAATAATAGAAGCCGAAGATGGAAAAGTTGAGAAAGTTTACTGTAATCATATATGTATAGAAATGTAAAGGGAAGTTAGTCAAATAGGAACATTCTATTACGGATACTAACGTACAATGTGATAAAACTAAAATTATCAAAAATGGTTTTACTATGTTTTCAACATTACCGTATCCTGTGAAAATACTGCAACTATTAGCTAATCTAATTCCTGAAATGACTCATGAATAGATGAGCCATGATAGGTGATTGCCCATTGTTTATAAAAACGAATTTTATGGGATATTTTAATATCTCCACTTTCTGTTTGAGACTATTTTTCTTCTTGTATTGGTTTTGAATATGTTTCTACAGATACATTTTATTGTTCACTGCCTAATCAATATTTTACATTTTTTCTATATAAGTCCGTTAAATTCAAGCTAAAATGAACTCAAACTTACAGTGTTGCCTGTCGTAAAGTAATTCGAATCTTCATTTTATTGATCTACTAATTAAGTTTCACATTAATCAAATATAAATAAACTAAAATTGAAATGTTAGTAGTAAGAAAGTAAACACTTGGATTATTGAAAAAATAATCACATAAAAATAGATTTCATTACAGTAATGAATCAACAATTACCCAATCTTACTATCTAATATCTAAAAAAAAATGGATATGTAGGCGAATCTACAAGAATTCATTTTATACCGCCCGGACCGCCCCTTTTTAATACGCTTTTGTTAACTTCATTTGTTCAACGGAATATTTGAACTAGATGTTCGAGAACTTCAAAACGAAGAGCGATGACGAAACAATAATTTCATAAACTCGCATCATCATTTACTCCAGCGATCAATTAAAATCAAAATTTTGCAACTTTTCAGATCGATGAGAATACAATATTTTTAATCGGAAAGTATGTGAAGTACCTTTTTCAACCTTTTCAACCAGTTTTAAACCACTAAAATATTTCAAACACTTCAAAAACCATCATAGTACTTAAATTACAAATAAATTTAAATTGATAAAGGACTATAACCACTTATCGGGATATTGCATTATTTATTCAGTTAATATACTTTACGTCATACCAGTTTTTATACCTTATATAAGCGAAGGTTAACTCATTATTCATTGTCCGGGTTTCTTATTTTTGTAATCAAATGCGAGATCCGTATGATACGACCACCAACATTCTTGGAACCTTATGTTTTGAAATGTCCTCTAAATATGTGGTACTCTTCCATCCACAATGGCGCTTCACCATAGCCATGCTTGCTAAAGAGTTGCCGATGTTCGTCGCAAATAATAACCAGTGCAGTGTTCTTTTCGGGGTTATTCAAATCCAAATATTTTGCAATAATTCAGGGAATTTTCCCAAATGTGTTTTTCCAACAAATTGTCTTGAAGATTGAAAAGTGTCAAAATATAATCTCTTGCAAGTTTCTCCATCGACATTGATGGAAACTCGTTTGTTGTCAGTTTTGATTCCTAGTACCGTTACCATAAAGACTTTTCTATCTTCTACATAGGTGACTAACATATTCACAAGTTCTTACTGCCGACATCCACCAAATATTAATGTGACCTATGACCCTAATTTTTCGTTTGGTGCTTTATTAATAAATTTCAGTGTATTTCCTCTATTTAGGATTTTTTTGGTTGGTACCCTTAGGACCAACCTAACAGTAATTATTCCGTTCTTTAGTTTTTCTCGGCAGCATTGTCTTTTTAGACATGTTGCAAATTCATTTAATTTTTGACTGTTAGGTTTTAACATTTTAATATTTATCTTTCTAGCAACAATAATGCAAACAATAATAATATCAAGGTGAAAAATAAATAATTATTATTCAAAACGAACTAATATGACATAAAAGTTTGTGTGCTTTACTAGTACAATAGATAACTGCCCCATCTACTTAGTACCCTTAATAATATTGGATATAAAAGTTTATGTGTTTAGTTCCCAGTTTAAAATGCCTGTGGCAATTTCTTTAAAAACAACTTATTGTAGAATTCAAAATCTCATTTAGGTATTTAACTGAATTAATACAGGTTGATATTCATTTTTAGAAACATTTATTTATAAATTGAAAATCGCTATAGTTTGAATCGTCTTACTCAGATTATTCAATTTTAATTATCACGAGTTCCATATTGTCCATCAACCCAAGTAATGCTTTCAAATGATTTGCCTATTTTATATGCTGTATTGCTCTTATCGAATTTCTCTTTGCACGGCTTCAATAGATAATAAATTTTAATTTAATTGATTTAATTTCAATACATTTCAAACGTAGTATCTTGCATCTCAAGTTTGAGTCGAAATTAATTCTATCGGGTTTAATTCAACATGATAATGTGGCAAACGTATTATATTAGTACTTTATGTGATGGCATCAATTTCATCTAAAATGTTCTTTAATGCCTGAAATGGATAGTTTCTCTTTCGACATTTCCAAATCATCAAATTCTATTAATTATACTAAAATTTACTGAATTTTAGATAAGAAGAAATCAATATTTACTTTTAATGCAAATCAACTAGGACGATAAAGACGTATGTACATATGTGTATTGCGGTAATTCCTATAGATGGATTTGTAATTTGTAATTACCACGAGAATCTAATATTTGCAGAAAAATCTTCGAACGTTTCATTTTTAGAATTGTCAAACAACTAAAATATTTTATTTATAACAGAAATAAAAAGTGATTCAAGAATCATTTCTGATTATATTTGCACGACAAATTTCGTACACAAGAATAAATTTACATACATTCTTATGTATATTTATTGATCTTTTTTTTTTCTAGGCGACTTTGGAAAATATCAAGCATGGCAATTCTTTCTTCATATTTTATCGGCATTGACAGCTGGTCTCAATATGCTGTCTCTAGTTACAGTAGGTGCAGTCCCAGAATTTAGGTAAAAGAAAATATTTTTATAAGAAAAATAAATGAAAAAATATGTATACTCGGTTTTACGTTTTCTAAACTGTTCACTACCATTACCATAACACTCGCATTTGCACTCTGTAGCGTGTTGTGATAAATAAATTATTATCTTTTGAATCTGAAGGCAAATGTTGGAGTGAAGGTAGAAAACAATAAGATCAGTATACTAGTAGAATCGTGAGGCCAGTTATCAAGTATTCAGAATTAGAAAGGAAATTAATTCTGAAAAATATTTGGTTCAACTTCTCTTTTTCCTATTCAAATAACTCGATTATACTATTCTTTAGTTTTTAGAGTGCTGATTGTGCTCTTTTTTTACAATAATGTCATGGGTTGTTAGGATGCAGGATTATGCAGAAAGTAAGTACAAGAAAAAAATATATCGGGTTCATTTCAAAGAGCGAAAAAACATTCCTGTATAATCACCAAATCAAACTTATGAGAGCAGAGGACAAACTTTGAAATTTTTACGTCACACTCAGGAATTAAGGAGTTCCTGAGTAGGATATGCCGTGCGATGTTGGGCACTGTCAAAAGTTTGTCCGCAAACTTTCATCGGTGTGTAATTTTGTGTGGCAATTGATGTATATCGTCAACGTCATATTACCAGTTACCATGAATTATTATGAATTGATGAATTTAGTTCCTGTTCTCGTTATTTTTTATTAGTCTCCTCCTCATTATCTTATAAAATCTTTTCGACTATTTGTCTAACCCTCTTACATCTTCTGCCGTTTGTAATGACACGAGGCTTACTTTTCCTTTTTGCAGTGTTTGATAGCCTTTGTTGATTTTGTTGCCTCAGCGATTCTATTGTAATTTCTACGATATTCTCTATCGAAAATAATCCTTTTTTTCTTATTTCAGATGTGAAATTCCTGACTATGATGTAAATAAGACACATACTCATCTGAATGAAACACTTTTATCGAGGTATTTCCCCATTATGGAATCAGGTTATCACGACAAATGCACCTTGATGAACAGCACAACGAATTCAACTTACAAATGTACATCATTTGTTTTTGATACGACTTATTATGGTAATACGAGAGCCACTGAATGGCAACTTGTCTGTGATAGAAGGTGAGTACTTTTAAATTTAGCATACGTAAATTTGGATTTCTCGGTACTATATTTAGAAGAACACATACAGAACTTGAAGTTTTCTTTTTATAGCCACATAGATTGCTACTTCAACCTCTTCTAGTCTGAAAATAACAGTTTTTTATATTTTTACCAAAAAACCTAACAGTGGTTGACTCCATTGTCGATCGATATTATACCATTGGTGTATGCAGTTGAAAAGGTCGCATAAGGCTTATAGATTAAGAGCTAGGCCGGATTTAGGATTCTGTCGGAGCTTCATCTGTCCCGCGCACACCTAGGTGATCCATGTAGAAGTCGAAAATGAAATTTCGTGGCTTTGTTAGAATAGGTAATTTTCACGTTTTAGGATCAAGGAGAATCCGATTCTTTATTCCGAAAAAGGCTACTTTGACACTTTCAATTTTCAAGTCATGAAACTCTGATAATATCGACTCTAAGTGTGTGCTAAAGTGATCTTGGTTTATGCGTTACAGAAAAAAACGAAACTAAGTTCTCTACCAAATTCAAACTTTCCAATAAATTGAATTAGGATAGAAATAAATCAGATACATATGTGGTAATCTACAGTATGTACTAACCATCTTTTTCTTTTTGCTCAATTACCACAAAATTATTATAGGACTTTGAAAACTATGATCAGGTTAATCCGATTATGATCTACCCTGCTAGACCAGTGGGTAAGTGCGATCAGCTGACGAGTTTTTTCGTTTGTCTATGGTTTTTTGAAAATTATTTATTTCCCTTAAATGGTTGTCTATTATGAATTCTCTTGAGAAGAGTAACTTATAGGTAACTGAGGCTTGTGGTTTTTACACTTTATAGCATTTCAGTATAAAAAATTCACATTTCAGTGTAAAAATAGTATTAAACATTTATAAACTGTTATACTACTAAATAAATATCATAGAATTTACGCTCAACAAAGTAATAAAAATGAAAATGTAGATCATATTGTAAATTTGAAATTTCCACAGAAAATTGAAGACGACGTTCGGAAACTATGGTCAAAATCTAGTTTTGGGTAAGGATCCACAACCAGCTGATATATGATCATAGTTTACGAAAAGCCCTTATATGGGACCGATGACACTACTGAATAGTGTTTAAAATTTTTAAGATACACATATGATCACAGAGAAGTTAACAATATCAGCAGATAGTTCTCAATTCAGCCTATTTTTAATAAATTATTCATCGAGCGGTAATGTTGGTCAAAAGTCACGCAGATGTAATTCGTCATTGTCGAAAGTTAAATATTATACTGTATCTACGACTAAAAAAATAGATATGTATATATGTATGTATATATACGTATATATATATATATATATATATATATATATAATTAAAAAAAATTTATTTATTTAACAAGTGTGTAAAGTTGCCTTTTTACGACGAATACAACAATTTTATGAGTCGAAGAAAGGCATTAACACACAAATTGCATACAATATTTCTTCTAATAACGAAAAGTTTATCAAAATACAAAAGTTTGATAATATTTTAAACATTTTAATTATGATTAGAACAAATTAACAAAACAATAGACGAATTTGTACTATTAAATTTGTCAACTCTGCCCTTTGGCATGTATGAATGCTATCTAAAAATAATTATTGCTAGATAAGTAGAAAAGTAAGAAATGGCATCAGCGCGACTTGAACCTGGGACCTTTCGCATGTGAGTCTCGTACTCTAGCCACTACAGTGCGTAAAGTAAAGTTTCACACGCTCGAAAGTGTGTTTATAGTACGTACTTTATGCAGGGTAATAGAAAAAATATATTTATTTAACTTATGCTTAAGATTTCGCATTGAAAATATTAGTAAAATCTCTTTTCGGAATGTAGGTACATACGATTCAACATACTTTAAGGAATAAAAAATACGGTAAATACGGAGTAAAAAATATGGTAAATAAAATGTTTCTGCCTTCTTCAGCATCGTCCCATAGCTAAAATAATTATAATAGACAAAAATAAAGTCGGATTATCACGGGATAGAACTTCCCATAACGTGACTCAATCTAAAATTTTTCAAACACATATTTTCTACAAACTAATTTCTTATATCGATAGAAATCAAATAAAGTTTGATTAGGTATTAACTTCTTCACAAATAAAACTACAAGACATACGTAATAGTTTCTTTAAATTGACGGTAGTAATCGTAAACAGAGACAACGATATAATTGACGTATCGAGTACTTTGTTGTACTGTGTTGTTGGTAATGAATTTTTGGATTGAATATTGTTAACATCAGTTCTTTTAAGACTTTTTATTTAATTTTTCCGAACTGTAACAATTCCGCAGTGGCGGAAAAATAAGAAGGCAATCTTAGATCTTAGCTTTCGATCACGTTTTGTCAGAAAACGACTAAATGTACCGGGTGTCCCAATAAGAATGGCTGTCGGCCATATCTCGGGAAACGGTTATAGTACAGCTTCAGGAAAAAAAAAATTATAACTAAAGTGACCTCGAGAAAAACCTGGAAATTATTTACAGAGTTGTAGATCCACCGCCAGAGAGAGTAATTAAGTACCAAAAATTAGAAAATGAATAATTTACAAATTTTGCCTAATTATGATGCATTTAAACTATGATAGTATTCTTCAAGACATTCAGCGTATATTTGATTTTCCAAGTTTTATTCCATCTCTTCAAATAAGAGGTGTGGGGGAGCGGGAACTTTATTATGAAAAAACGCCTGTAACTCCAGTTCTACTTAACCTATCTATAAAAATTTAGTCTTTTTGAAGAGAGCTCCTTTCTACCAATGTAAGAGTTATAATTTCCTAGAGGGCGCTAATTATTTATTTTAAATCCAGCTATCCTTAAAAAATGTTAAATGGAAACATGCAGTTTTAATTAAGGAATATAAACAGTAGGCCAAATTAGCAACAAAATAGCGAAAACCGCATGTCGATATCTTTTTCGTATTACGAAATATCCTAAGAAATTTGTAAATTTTAAGCATTTTCCTTTAAACATAAATTATTCCGGTTTGACTGAACGGATTTTAATATTTTTTGACTCCTCAAAATTGTCTTTCCTTGTTCTATTAATAATAGTTCCAATTATTATGTCAATATTACTTATGCTGTCACCGGGAAACTGCGTTATGGAAGTTAAAATGGGAATATAACTTAAGGTACCCCGCTAGTGACGACCTAAATGTTCAAATTGTCGCCCATCATTTTCAATACAAGAGTTTATTCGTTGAAGAGTAGATTGAACAGCAGTCTCGAAATACTCTGAATGGCGTTTCCTGAAGCTGTACTATAAATGGTTCCCGAGATATGGCCGAGAGCCATTCTTATTGTGACATCCGGTCCTTAAAAGGGCAAGAGATCATTTTTGTAGGAATTTTAATAAATCTTTAATCTATAAGAACAGTTTCTTATATGTTTCGGTATTCAAAGTCAAATTTTCTAATTTTCTTGTCGTTCACTACTCATTTTCTGGAAAATAATTTTTAGTTCTGCAAATACTTATCAGAAAATTGTATGCCAATTTTGAGCGTATTACAACACTTTTTAACCCCAGAATCTTATTCAATTGTACTATATTGCTTTAACTTATAGTACTGTTTAGTTTCCACATCTCACAGTCAAAATTAGACAAGTTGTTTTATTATCCTAGTTTTATGGATATTAATGATGAATGATGAATAATTTCATCCAGAGAAAGCAGTTTCACATAGGTGAATTGGCTTATTTCAAAATGTATCCCGTAATATTGAACATAACAGTAAATTAAACATTTTTCAAATTTAATTATATGCCGAATTTACGGTTTATTTCTTTCCTTTCCTTTCCTTTGTCTTACGTGTATACGAGTATATGGTGGAGAAAAACCTCGGATAGAAGCCATTAAATATAATTTATAATTGTAACTTTTGATATTCTACCTTGAATAAAAGTTAAAAATAAAAGCATTGTATTTTCGATACACTATTGACTTGACTACTTGCCAATGTTACGCATAGTTGTGAAAAACAACAAAAATAGTTTTAAGTAGATTAAGACGTGTCGATCAATATACAACGTAGTCATATAACTCTAGTTGTTTGTAGTTATTTAACATATACAATAGAAACTCGATTATCCAGCCCTCTGCGACCAATTAAATAATTGAGTAATATTGAGCCAAGTTATGAAATATAAGATATCAAAGAATGGGTCATTTGTGACAGTGTCGATCAAAAAAATCTAGACGTGGAAAACGATAGAGAATCATCTCATGATTAAGCACTTCGGGCTGTGGAAACAGCTCTCAAATGGTTTGAAAAACAAACGGAAAGTGATACTGTGAGATTACTACAGCTGAAACGAATTCGTGATATAGCAGCAATGAAGAGAAAAAGTAGCTTACGTCAAATGCCAATTACCAAATATTTTAAACTTGTTATTATTTTTGAATAATAATATCATTATGTATTAATAAATATTACTATTATTAAACTTATTTTATTTCATCCGCTTTTCTTCATACATTCGATTATCCGTACTTTCGATTATCCGAATCCTTAACGACAATAATTAGTCCGGTTAATCGAGTTTCCACTGTATATCGTATTTTATTATGATATAATGGATTTAAAGCAAACAAAATCTAGTAAATTAAAAAACATTAATAATAACGATATAATTTTCATGTTGCCGTCACTCTAGAACAAAACCAATAACATGAATTGCAATTGACCAATATGATCGTGCGAATTGAATACATTGTCAAATGAACGCTGCGTTAGAATAATTTTAAAACTTTTAAAACTTCAATAAGGTGTCTTAACCTGAACTATTAATTTGATATCGTTCATAAAATACTGGCAAATTTAAATTATATTATTGTCGCATAATTTAAATCATTTGAACTACGTCAAAACTAATCAACTTTCAAATTAATGTTTTTGTTTAAAATATTCATGAAAATGACATATTTTCAAGATATAATATCTTCTTTTAATACATATCCATTAATGGATGTTCGCGACCACGTTTTTCATGTCTTCTCTATCTCTAGCGGTATGGAGATCAATGTCTGAATATCTTGTATACCCGTCCACTGCCTCACGTTCCGCAACCATGACATCCTCTACCGTCCCAATCCTCTTACCTTCAATCTTGCCCTCGACTATCAGCTGAAGGAATTGATATTTATGGCCTCGCATTATATGGCCAAGGTATGCAATCTTTCGTTTCTTCGCGGTCTTTATTGATACGCCTGAGAACATCCTCATTCCTCACTTTGGCAGTCCATGGTATCTTCAGGATTCTCCGATATACCCACATTTCGAATGCCTCTAATTTGTTGATGTTTTTTACCATAAGGGTCCAACCCTCCATCCCGTAAAAAAGCACTGACCAAACGTAGCACCCCAGTCTCAGTCTATGATCAAGATCAAAGTCGGTACATGTAAATACATTTTTAAATTTTATGAATGTACTTCGAGCTTGTTCAATTCGGTATTTTATTTCACCGTCCGACGACCATTCTTCATAGAGCCATGTTCCTAGATATTTAAATTTTTCTACCCGTTCTATAGGTTTTCCATTATATGTTACTCCAGAAATTTAGAGAACTATTATAAAAAAATATAAATCTGGAAATTTATTAATTACAATCTTATTACAATAAAAATATTGAAGTTATTGTAAGAGTACTTATTTCCTTAACCAATTAAATGTAGATAAATCTGGTTTTAAGAGTAATATTATAATTCTTCAATTATAATAATTACCTGAGCAAAAGGTAAAAACAAAACTTTATATATATTTATATTTATAATATTTATTTTTAAATAAAACATTGTATACAAAAATAATTCATTAAAATTTTACATATCAAGTAATTAGACCTAATTTTAATAAATTTTATCACTTGAACTTTATAATGAATCTCTTGCAGTTAATTTAGTATTGTATATATCCACAAACATTTATTAAAACGTTCTTACGATGATTTGGGAACAATTATATATAAAATAATAGATTCACAATGTTATACACAACATTTATTAGAAGTTATTTTGAAAAATTAACAAAAACTAACACTACACACAATCAAAAAGACACAAAAACACGAGCACCTAACCCAACAATAATAGTCGGTTTCCATTTACACAATTTGAGCACCCAATCGAGCACATCGGTTACATGGGTTTAAGCAATGCTTAAACCCACGTTCCAAATTGTCGTTTTTAAGATCTGTACGTCGAACACAATAGCGTTTTCCCCTTGCCCCTCAAACACAAATTTTTCGACTCAATGAACTTCAGAATTGTTCTTTAACAACAAACTGTAGCACTGACGATATGTGGGCATGTATTTCAAATTCATTTCGATTTACATTTGGGTTTATTTAGAAAAAAAAAAAAAATTTTTATATTATTGGATTCAGAGACAAATTGGGATTATTGATTATTATTTAATGAAGAAGCCTGAAAAAGGGCCTAAATGCCTCTTGACATGGTGTGTTGTATGCAATTTCTTGCAAGGTGGAAATATTGCCTAGTTGAATATTGCACGTCGCGTGTCTCTTGTCATTGCATCATGGCTGCCATTAATAAAAATTCAATAAGTGAGTTAAACAAATACCTTACCTAAAATTTGATACATTCTTTTGTGACCGGTTTAACATGATGATAACAAAACTAAGTAAGTAACGAAGTGAAAAAGTGGTCAGTGGATGACTGTCAATAATTATATCTACTGCTGTCTTGGTTTTGGAGCCAGATGGATAGGTTGGTTTTAAGCCAAAAGTAACTAGATGTCTTCGTCTTGCATCATGTCAAGCGGCCTTAAGAAGATATATAGTTATAGTAAAAAGTATAGTTTCAAAGGAGTGCTTCCATAGTATTTGTATTTTATATTCAGTTAATCAAGTAGCTTGTATCTCAAACACGGCAACAAATGAACAAATAGTTTGTAATATGTTTTCCCAGACACTTTACACAAAACCTACCGTTTCTTCCATTTGATTCTTCTGTGCCAAGCTCATTAGCGTCGATTCCATGGGTTTAAGTACAAACTGCTTAATAATTTAGAAAGCAACTAATGAATCAACAAGAGAAATTGTACAGTGTTTACCAAGATTAAATTTTTCTGTTTCGTGTCAAATTCACCAACTTGATATCTACTTATGCTGGCCATCTATGGTTTTGAATTTTAATTAAAAAATTGAGTCAATCTTGTGACATGTCTAGAAAAAAGGTGGTTTGTGTGAATCCCCGTAGCCCAGACCTAATTCCAGATGATATTTCTTTTTCTTAAAAGTCGAATGTAATGTAAATAAACCAAGAATAATTCTTCAGTTTAAATAAGGATTAGTTTGAACACAATGTCTTTTCTTTATTTTCCTAGCAATTTCAAAACTATAAATTTACAGTCCACACTGTACCTTAATATTTGAAATTCTAAAAAATTCATGGATTCATAAGAATAAAAAGAAGAAAATATCACTGTAAATATAAGTTATTCATTTAAGACCAAACAAATTATTTTTGTTTTTTTAGATGGATGGGTGCTATAGCGCAATCCGCTTATATGTTAGGAGTATTTACCGGCGCTGTGGTGCTAGGAAAAATGGCAGATAAATATGGCAGAAAACCTATATTCTGTTGGTCAGCAGTATTACAATTAATAATAGGTGTAGCTGTAGCTTTCACTCCCGAGTTTATATCTTTCGTTATATTGAGGTATTTTTATGGTATATTTGGATCGGCAGGAAGTTATATACCAGGTATATTTTTGATAAAATATTTTCTTGTCTCACATTCCACCAAAATAATACAGAATATTACTACATCTATATTTATTTCCTTTTTTAGGTTTTGTACTTACAATGGAATTAGTCGGTCCAAGCAAACGGTCAATATGTGGTGTGGCTTTTCAAGCATGTTTTGCTACAGGTATTATGTTAGTTGCCGGTTGGGGAGCGCTAATAAAAGATAGACAAGTTTTACAAATTGTGTACGGTTGTCATGCTCTAATTTTAATCGGACATATTTGGCTTATGGACGAATCTCCAAGGTAGACAAAGCACTTTTTACACCCTCAGCTCTATATGTTTGTCACGAATAATAAAATAGAGTAATTTCATTAAGTATACTGAACATAAGATTAGGTTTTCACTGAAGATAATATCCTTTTTTATTCTCTATTAACTTAGGGTAACAGCTTGTTCATTGGAGGGAAATGGTCAGTTATTTGAGCAGAATGCTTTATAAGAGATCTAAAAGTATACAGGACTCTGAAATAAAGCAAGTATTCGCTGTAATGGATTTCAAAATAAGCAATAAATTACTCATTGTAAATACAATCAACTTCAGACTAGGATATGTTATAAGAATATCCCAGGTAGGTAATGAGAAAGCAGCTTGATAACGAGGCTATAAACTTGATAGTGCGGTTAACACCCCAAAATAGTGAAAAGATGATTTTCTTTTTCTTACCTCAAGCGAACTAGGTGGAAATTTTTTCAGGAAACTTGACCCTTGTAGCATAAAAATGACAAACTGTTAGAACCAGATGCCATATATAAGGGCCTATTGAAGAATACTCTTCCCGAGATACCATTCACATCGTAGTTAAAAGGTTCCAAATAAAAAGATATAGTAACGTACTTTATGTGAACATGTGCACCACTTGCTCTACAGATGCACCTATTAACCTCTAACTAGTATGCTTTGTAAACGCTACAAGCTGGGTTTAAAAATGCTTGAACATTGTGCCCATGGTAGACTAGTGCGTTCTACAAAAACGATGCTAATGGAGTACTGGAGTATTAGGTTACCATGCATTATGCTTGCGCCCACAAACCATTTCAAAAATTGCCACAGTATTTCACTGAAGAAAATTCTCTTATCGATTGTATTCTTTCAACCAATTTTGTTTCCATTACTAGTATTGTTACTAATATAGAATATCTGAAGAAGTCCCCCTAAAGAGTTATTGCCCCTGGATTACTCTCATGGTAGGTTTTTGCTTCCTTACCACTGCCAACTCTGAAGTGACAGTCGAACCAGCATCTGGTTCGCATTGCTTACTTTCATATTGTTTCAGTATTCTCAGGTTTTTAATATATGCAAAAATAAAATTTTAACTCTCAAAACGAGCGATTAAAATAGGTTTTTGTTTTAGGTGGCTATGGAGCAATGGGCGTATTCGTCAATCGGTAGAGATAGTGAAGAAAGCTCTAAAAATGAACGGCTCTACTATTAATTTAGATACAGCCGATTTCGTTAGTAAAGGTATGGCTGAAGAAAGAACTAATAACGAATCTGGAAGCATAGGGGACTTATTTAGAACCCCGAATTTGAGAAAAAGAACACTTAATGTGATGTTGTGTTGGTTTGCCAATAGTTTGGTATATTACGGACTCTCTCTCGGTACTAATTCTTTGGAAGGAAATCCTTTTCTTAACATGTTCGTAATGGCTGTGGTCGAGCTACCAAGTTATGGTATAACAGTTTATTTGATGGACAAGTAAGTTATAAAACGGAAGATAAATAAACCCTAGTATTAATTGTTTAGTTATTTCGTGTTGTTAAGGATTCAAAGACTACAGAGTAATCTAGAAATCACTAAATACAATAATAGTGCAATATAGAAAATATAAACATGTGTCTGACAGTTAGGCAACACTGAATGTCTAAGCAAGTGTGAAATTGACCTCTAAAACTAGTTAGCAATGAACTTGTGTTAGTGTCAAGGTACCAACAAAGACGGCGGAGCTGACCTACTATTGAAAAAAGCTCAAGAATCTGCATTCTAGCTTATGGCTTGAACTAAAACGTGTTTAAGTTTTGTTTAAATTTGCTTGGATCAAATTTTGTAATTTATTAATGCGGTAAAAATAATAAACAATAAAAATGTGATGGTGACTTCGTGGGTTAGCTACATTTAAAATAAAAAAAAGTTCAAACTACCTCCTTAGGTGCTAATATACAACCTAGGGTAAAACTGGAGGTTAACCTAAATGTATAACTCTGGATTAAACGCTAATTGAAACCAAGAATAGATAGGTCACAGTTAAGTAGACATTGTCAAACAGACAGGGAGAAAGAAAATGATAATGCAAGTTTGATGACAATGAGGAAGTACTTTTAGACAACCTTCTGGAAAAATACATAATACACATGATATACACAATACCCAAAAAGGTAATGCCATTGATAAAAGCACAACAAATTAAAAAAAGTGGGACCATTTAAAGAAAACCACCTGTAAAAATTTCTTTTGAAAGTGTTTTAAATAAGAATGACGCCACATTAGCATCAGGGTAACTTTCTAAACTATACATACAGTTCCATGAAGAGGAATTTTGACCGAGAATCTCAAAACATGTAAAAGGACTAATGTAAAAATGGTATTGCATGATTTTGCACGATTCTATATTTCGTTGTCTGCTTTTATTAACTCCAAAAGAATCGAAAAACGTTTTCAATATTTCTATGCTTATAAAATAGTTTTCATTTTTTTTTTACAAAACAATTATAATGATGAGAAAATTAATGTCAATATTATCCAAGCCTTAGGTGATTCGTGTTAGATTTATAAACACATTTTGTGCTTTGTAACCAATAGATCTGAATCTGGTTCCCTGTCCGTGGACTGTTCAAATGATTTTTTCAATTGCTGAAAATTATTTACTTTTCCATTATTCCTTTCTTTCCCCAGTTTCTTATTAAGCTCGAAATGATTCTCTACGATAAGATGAATAGTTTTCGTGGTGGGTCTCTTATATAGGTGAGTGAAATATAGATGCGCTACGTCTCTCTAGGATGGTTTGATTGGAAAAACTTCTAATGCGTAACCATTAGATCCATGTTCGACTCCTATTCCAGGTCAGCTGAATTATTTTTCCGTCACTACACATTAATTACTAAGCAAGTCTATCCTTCCTTTTAAATTCCATTTCCTCTTTAACCTAACTCGCTCAAAATTATGACATCAAAATTTAGAAATCTAACAGCGGGTTTCTCAATGTTTTCGAACTATATTTTACTTTTTGCCCTTGAGTTCGATTTTCTATTTTAAACCAATCTAATATGTACAGATATGTGATTGTTCCATCTCGTCTGGGACTGCGCGCTTACGTAGTTCGCTCACTAGCTCTATCTTTCTTACTATCATGCAAAGGATACAAAAGTGATTTATGAAATAAATAATCCAGATTGGCTGAATAACGAATATTGCTCGAGAAATCGAAAATAACTATTTTTCATAATCGATTATTTTCGGAGGTCTTCAGATATTATATCAAAATATTTATACTTTTGTTTATGTCGTCAAAGATAAAGAACTAAGTTGATTCTCAAAGATAAAATTATTTGTTTACTTTTTTTTAGGTTAGGAAGACGATCATTGACTAGTGTAGACATGATCGTGGGAGGAGTGTGTTGCATTCTATCAGCCAATCTAACAACTGGAGCAGCATCACTAACATTCATGTTTATTGGAAAATTTTTGATAGCCAGTTCTTTTGCTTTAATATTCAATTTCTCCGCAGAACTTTTCCCTACGGTAGTAAGAAGTTTCGCGATGGGATTAGGATCAATGTGTGCTCGAACATCTGGAGCACTGACACCATTAATCAGTCTTTTGGATTCTTTCGATCCAAAAATACCTGCGATGATATTCGCTGTTATATCTATTGTATCAGGGTTTCTTGTAATGTTCCTTCCAGAAACGCTTAATAAACCTTTGCCACAAACTTTGCAAGAAGGTGAAACTTTTGGATTAGGAGATACTATGTTCGCCAGTTTATGCAGTAAAAAACGTTCTATGGTTCCTAAAACTAAACAAATAGAAGCAGAACAGATGCAGCCACTTCGATAAAGTTGTGAGATTTTTAGTCTATACATGGTAATGGATGGAATGGTTACACCCAAAAATGTTAGTGGAGTGAATATTTCGACCTCGATATACAATATTCGCTTAAAATAAAGAACTGTCGCATGGCACCTTCTTTTTGATGGAAAACCTCATGGACAAAACGTTCTCTGTTATTTGTAATTATGAGGCTAGTATAATCTCTCACATTCTTCAGCAATAAGGATTGTCTTTTATATGATTCTCTTCCATCCTCAACTTTGCCCTCCATTATTAGTTTTGAGAACACATATGTAGGACTGTTTTGTGTCTCATATTGGGTAAAGTAATTTAGAAATGCAAATATGCAATGATATTGCATTTTGATTCCACAATTCAACTCTTCTAACTATGATCTTATAATTTGATCGTTTTTGAAATTAGCCAATATTAGACATTATTTGTTTTCTTGTAATTAAAATAACTGTATAAAAAGATATGTTATTTAAACCTGACAAATTTTATATGTATTATTTACAATAAAAATTTTATTTCCTAATGTGTTTTTCTTTTGAATTGACTATTCTGGCTCCTGCGAGGCACAAAGTGTCAGTAACGGTTTGCCTTTTTTTTCAGGAAATTTATGAGATCTATTATAAAAATATTGAAACTATAAACAAATAACGAATCGGCATTCATACTAACAAAGCTCCGGCTATAAGAATTTTTATCTTAAGTTTGCAATTTCAATATTTATAGTGACAACAGCCTCTGAATCAAATATTCATATTCAAAATTTGAATGAAACCATTGCTCGTGTATCAAAGGAAATTATACTACCTTTAAGCTACTCAATCCACCTCGGAACATTGCAGGCGGAGTTTAATTACTTTTGTAGGAGATGTAAACCTCATTATATTCTAGTGTTTACTACTAAATATTGAAATTCAAAATTTCAGGTAATACCATTGTGCAAATGTAAAATCCTAGCGGATTCGTTCGGTGACACATATGCTACAAACTCAACACATTCTGGAGAAACACGTGTTTCGGAGCGCTTTTAATTTTTGCTAGGTAGCGGTAGCGGAAGTAAAATTTGTTAAATTGACTGTGTTCTGTGATCAAGCGTCAAGTTTTATCCTTTCTTAGAAGAAAAATTATTGAATTCGTTTATGAAGATAAAAAAAAATACCAACATTTTTACTATTCACCTCTGATTTCGAAAATTAATTCTGCCTTTCTTCAAAGGAGAAAACTACTTTCCTGGTTAATGCATCGAAGAATATTGAATTACAACGTCGATATTAACATCCCCAATGGCGCAATTGCAAGGAAAGATTGTAACAACTTTATAATTATATATATATATATATATATATATATATATATATATATATATATATATATATATATATATATATATATATATATATATATTTAGAGCTGACCATTTATAGAAAGAGTGAATTTTGTAGGCTAAATCATTTGGGACTGATTAGGGGATTTTTATCAATTTAATTTGAGTAAGAGTAGCATGGTAGAAAAGATGATTTCGTTCTTGAGCATCACAGCACATGTGTAAAAACAGGAGAGGTTTACAGCTGGCAAAATAGAATGTAAATCTCAATTCTACTGATTGTTGATATATAGAGAAAGAAGAACATTTTTACTGTTTTAGTGTATTATTATTAAAGATCAGGTTAACCACTGATTATTTTTCATATGTTTCTTAATATTATGTTGTATGATCTATTAATGTTTTGATGAAATAATAATAATTTTATTTAACAACTAATTAACTTTATTTATTTACATCGTTATCCACAGATTCTCTTTTATACATATAAACATTCAGAAAAGAGGAAATTTCACGATTTGTAACAAGGTAATTTCGGAACGGAAACACTACACAAAATCCTACATCAATTTCAATAAATGGTAACTTTTAAGTACAGATAACTTAACTAGTGTGATACCAAATCTTTAATGTAGCAGCTTTACAGTCTTCCGTGAATTTCGTTAATCTCTGAAAATAAATATTTGCATGAAAAAATTCTAAACTCTTGAAAAAAGCCAACCATTAATTTCACAAGTTGTGGAATAAAAAATTAATGAACCAAATTTACATTATTGTGGTTCTCAATAACTGTCCCAAACTAGATTTATCAAGTTTGAACTATTTAAACTTGATTTTATTTTATCGTAACGTTTATAATGATTACAATTACTTTAATACAATTGCAACTAGTTGGTTGACAAGTCAAATTAGGAATGAAAAATTATCTTTCAAATTTAAAATATAAGGTATTCGAAAATATTTTGTGGAACAGAAATATCTCATAATACTTCAACTTCAAATAGAAAAAAGACCAATTAACACAGAGGAAGATATGAACGAGTGCTAAGACAAAATCAGAAAGACGCTGCTAAGGAGGCGTAGGCACAAACATAGTCGTAACCAACAACAAAAACATACAACTCCATGGCTCCGTGGCAAAACGATAAGTTTTCTTAACGTATAGAAAGTTACAAACACCAGAAGCTTACAACAGTTACTCACTAGTTAGGCAGATAAAAAGCGAGTATTGGGAACAATTCTCGAAAACAACATTGAAACTTGTCACAAAAATTATCACCAACAAAATTAACTGCAAGATTTATTCTATAGAACAAATCAGCATTCCTATGCTTCATTGACCTCACAAAATACTTTAACGATATAAAGTGGAAGAGGTTTTTCACCTATTATAAAATAGAAACATCAAATCCAGACCATCGAAAATATATACTCAGACATTCAAGTTCAGGTTCGCATTAATTTTAAACAAACAAAACCCATACTAGTCAACAGCGATCAAACAAGGAGACTCTATAAGTTACGGAATGGGTGACAGAGAAATCAAAATCCTGTGCTAAGCCGATGACGCCATGATATGTGTCGAAAATAAAGATGATATTCAAAGATTATTGAACTTTAATCTCGACTGAAAAAAAAACATAAGCTTTTACAACATCAAAAAACTCATTGGATACAAAGTAGAACTAGAAAGGTCAAATAATACAACAGAATAAAATAAAAGTACCTTGGTTAATATAACTTAGAAAAGGATGTAAGAAGACAAGTAGCTAGAGAAATAAGGTCGCGGAATGTCTTCAGAACGTAGTATGACGGAATAAACATCTAAGACAAGAAACAAAGGTACGAATTTACAAAGCGAGAATCAGACCTATAATAACCTATACATCAGAAACAAGACCAGATACATAAAAAACGAAACAACTCTTGGAGACCACAGAAATGAAAATTCCCAGGCGGCTCTCGGGAAAAACACTATTAGACCGAGAAAGGAACGAAAACCTCGGACAATCATGTGACATAGATAACATAACGAGTGGGTATCACGGAGTAAAAATCAACCAACATATCAGTCAAATGACAGACGATAGACTGTTAGAAATTGCAAGGAATAAATCTCCAATTGGAATACGGTGTAGAAGTCGACAACAAAAGAGGTGGGGTGATAATCTAGAGCCAGGATGAGGAAAGATGTTGAAAAAGGAACGGGCGTTAGGCCTATTATGAAAGAAAAAAGATGTCAAATAATCTTATAAACTAATTTGCCTCTCTCAAATAAACAGTGTCTAAATCTATACAGAGATAATCTCGTATCGCTAACTTTTCAGTTTGATTCTTTAAAATGCATAGTTGTTTCAAAGTCGTGTTGATAAATCACCACAAAAAAATATTTGGAGATAACTTTGGGTGAGCAGGACAACTGTCTGGCTCAGACCAAATCTCCTCAAAATTCAAATTAGAAGTTGCAAAACTAAAAAATATTTATTTCCTGTTAAAGTTCCATTGAATTAAAAGCAGCATATGATGTAGCCCTCTAATATTCCCATCTAAACCTTAATGTTAACACGATATTGAGTGCATACCATACAAGAATAATTAGGACTTTTCTTTTTCTTACTGAAAAAGTAAGTTTACAATGAATCAAATATGTAGTCAACCATAAACAATTTATTTTTTAAATAGTTGAAATAGTTGTTTGATTTTCCATGGTAATTTCACATAATTTGATATTGTTCTCAGGAATTATTTCTCAGTATGTTTGTATATAATTGCAAAAGTACCTATTTTGTTTTGAAATATTCTGATATTCTTGTTTGATTACTTTTTCATGAGCAGTTCAAGCATTTATTTCTTGATTTTGGCGAATTTCATTGATTGCATACTAATAGGACAAATTAATATTTTTGCATTTGTGACCATCTGAAATACAATCACATTTTCAAAACATTCAATTATCAGCCTAATAGTAAATTGTTTAGCAACTGTCCTATCCATATAAAACCCCAATTCTACATTATTTTGTTTTTCATGTATCTTTTTTATAATTATAATAGCTCAACTTATTGTGCAAATGCAAATAAATGAGCAACAAAAGCAAGCCATACACCCATAAACAAATCCTCACTCATATATTTCTACTCCTTCTGGCAAAGTGGAGTGTTAATACAGTAGAAATTTTGAGTTTATAATGTTTTTATCGTGACTTTCTATTGAATGTTACATTGATAATACCTTGCATAACAATTTTACACTAAGATTTCTTGTTCCACTAAATATTTTCCAATACTGTAATTAGGTATGAAACAACAAAAACCCTATTAAAAAATGAGACAAATAAATCATATTAATATAGTTCAATTAAATTCTTAACAAATAATTTAAAATGAAATTTGTACATCAAATTTGGATAGATTGTAATTGGAACATAATTGTATATATTTTAAGATTTATTCTCTTTTCATTTCAAAAGTAATTGTTAGACAAACACCTTAAAAAATTCTGTCAGTTAAGATCCTTTTGATTTAATTCATTTTTTCCACCTCTAATAATTGAAGTTGCAGATGAAGAGCTCTATATTTTTGATACATATTTGAAAAGATTCTCCTTATTTTTACTCACAATCATCCACTTTTTTCTATATTAGAACTTTTCTTAATCACTTAAAAACGTCCAGATTTTATTACCATTTACCTGTTCAGAACATTTCATCCTAAGTTCGATCTGGTGCAGCTGTATGCATAATTCTAGGTTTTGTCCCAGTATTAGGTGCCCCTAATGCTGTATGTACAACTATAGACGGTTGACCAGGAGATGAAGGATGTAATTCATGTGTAGCCCCTGGTGAAAGTGTAGCTATAGCGGCTAATAAGTCATGGTTAATAATAGGCTCTCCTTCTACACGTGGTTCCCAATCTAATGGTGGTGATGCTGGTGGTGAGATAAGAAATTGTTTGTAAGGAGCTGGTGGTTGTAAATTAGGATTTTTTACAGGCGTAACTGGCTGAGCAAAATAACAAGTGATCACTGATTCATTAATTTTATATTGATGCAATTCGATTCTTGCACTAGCAGCCGCAAATGGAGTTTTAAAATTGACACGGAGTCTTCGAAAACTTCGCAACCATTGAAAGGTTACGTTGGGATCATATTTTTTGAATAAATCTTCTAAATCTCTCTTCTTATCTGAAACAAAAGTGGTGGTTGAAGTGCATACTAAAATATTTACTACTATTTTGCCACTATATATAATTGGAGTAACATATTATTGTCTGAGTTGACACAAAAAGCAAATTAATACTTTGGAGTATTCTAAACTGTTCTGAACATGTTTGAAGAACCTATAAAAATAATCAAATATGGTTTAAAAGTTATAATTTAGAAAAAAATATTTTAAGTAGAACTGGATATATATATTTTTTAGATACACAAATGGCTATCAAAGTGTTTTACAAAATATGATTCATATTGTAATTTTATGTATTTTATTCTTTATTTCAGAGTAATTGGATACTTTTTAATACATGAGCTGATAACTATTAACGAGGTTAACTTAACAAAGAAATTATTTGTTCACTAACTTACCAGGAGTGATGAAAACTGAATCATGTATATTTGTAACAATAAGAGAAGAAGGCAGATCTTCAAATTCATCATCAGAATGTTGTTCTGGACTATCAATTTCTGCTTCACTTATTAAATTGGGATGTACATTTGGAAGACCATCCTGATCATTGATGATAATGTCTTCATCACTCAATTCACCGTTGCTACATTCAGCCATTATTTTTATTGGTGGAATGCTACTATAACGCAAGATAAATTGAATTTTTACAATTACATATACATTGCTTGACTACTGAAAATTAAAAAGCGCATCTAAAATATTGCATACTATTTCTACTAGGTCCCACCTCTGTTTGTTTCTAAAATAATATCAAAACAAAAATGAATGTTCTTTCAAGGGAAAACAACTACTTTCTTGGCTATATGCTGCTTTGAATATTTGATTCTGATATAATTTCTTTCTTTTGATATAATTTCTCATTCAGTATTTAATCAAGCTGTAAACTACTGATGGCTATTTTCTATACATTACAGATGGTATTTTACCCATTAACTTTTCTTTCAATTACATTCCACTTCTGGATCTAGCTTTACCATTAAATACAAAATAAATTTTTGTTATGCATTTTTTCCACTTTTATTTGTGATCTCCCTATGTTCTGATATGACAAGATCTCTTTCATATATCTATTCTCTTTGTTTAATTTTACTTCTCTATATCTACATCAACTTCTATATATCTATTTTTCATTGCTGTTATTTGTACCTGGGCTCATTTTCCAAATATTTACTCTGTATCTTTGACAAAAAACTACTTTTTAAGCGAATAAACTCATTGTTACTGGTTTCAATTTTCTTCTTATTTTGTATCCCAGAGCTATTTATTCTTATCAAATTTGTCTTCTATATATTATCTTCATGTATGTTTTGGGATTTTAGATACTATATTTATCTAAGTAATGATTTTTCGTTGAAAATCGTTCTCTTTTAATGTATTGGTATTATATGATTACTTTGGTAGTTTTTATCCTTTATAATTTTACATATTTCATATTCCTTTCCATTATTTTTTTATATTATAGCTCCTCTCATTTATTTTTTGCGAATATCTTATTATCAATTGATTACAGTAAGACAAGTTGAAATGATTCAAAATTTAGGCACTATATAGTGGTAAGTACCCTTTGAAATTAATATATTCAATAACCAAGATTGCATGATAAACACAAAGTAAAATAAGTATGCCTTTGACAATTATACTTATTAATTTTAAAAAATCTGAACAAGTTGAATTATTCATCAATAGCAATAAACTCCAATATTTACATTCATAATTACGTATTATGTATGAGTAAACGTAAAATATATTTTAAGGGATTATTTGAAATTGATATTGCTCAGTAGATAAATAAATATATGTGCAGAAATGTATGATGTAAAATAATAGATACCTTTTAAAGAACTTAATAGACTATATGAGTTCTTTTAGTCCTCTACTAATCAATTCGGCGATTTCAAATCCAATTTCAATTACAAACACAACAAAAACACCTGCAATCCCAACTCTGCCGATATACCAAATGTCAAATGGTCATGTATTACTGACATTAAAACAACTGGATTGCGCTTCTAGAAGAAATTATAGTTCAATCAAAGAGTGTGTGAGTCCAGTATTCAATCTATGTAATTATATTTCTATGAATATTACAAAAGGATATAGCTGTTGCCAACATGTCAAACTATGAACATCGTTTTTTAATAACTATTATAAAAGTGTAATTCATATATTATAAATGTTTAAAGAAGCTGATTATGAGTTAATATATATTTGTTTTCATGTTACAGCTAAGTATGTATTTGTTATGGTCTGGAGTACATATATAGTTGGTGCAACTGGTACCATTCCATCTGTCAAAATAAAAAATTTAAAATATCTAAATTTTTTGTGGTTATGTTTATGTTGTAAAATATGTTGATGTGTTATAAGTTATTTTTCTCCTATCTAGTGAAATAAATATTGGTTGTTTTTTCGAGGTGCAGTAACTATTCCGATTAAGTTTTAAAAATTGGCAATTAAGTTTGTTTATTTAACCGTCATGGCTTTTAATTTTGGAAATACGTCTCAGTCAACTTTTGGTGGTGCACCAAAATGTAAGTATTACAAAGTATATTGTTTATAATTTGTAAAGATATTCATCATTTACGTTTTATATATATTTTAAAATTTTTCACCACAATTAATATATTTATGTTGAGCTTGTAATTACAATGCTTTATAAACAGTGATTTATTTGAATATATTCCATACCTTGCTTCTTTTTTGCAAACATTTATTTATTATTTCGATTTTTTATCACTAGAGGCCTTTTCATTTTATACCAACCCTTATATAAGAATTATCGTTTTATGTTTCTAATTATTATCAAAATATTTGAAACTATTTTCCAAATAGTTTGTTGTTTGTCCTATGGCTAGAGCATCATAATTTACTACAACCTCAGATAATGTTACTTTCTTCTGTTTTGGTGCTTTTGATTTTAGTTTTGATTGAGTATGTGCTTAAAAGTAATTTGATACTTGGTGGGATAATCTTTGTTCATATGTTATAGGTTAATATATTGTTTTTTGTTAGATTGTACATAATATTTACTTATTTTTTAAACATATTTTATTGTTCAGCTTTTTGGGAAACAGCAGGTTTGCTGTATTAACTAAACCCATACTTACAGAGGATATAAAGTGATAAGAATTAAAGTTTTAAAATTTCAATAACTAGGTTGTTTTTGTATGCCATTTAACTTTGATTTTATGTAAAGTGACATCAATAAAATTGATTATATTCTATTCAGTTTTAGTTATTAATTGAAATTTATATAATTGAATTATTCACTTTTGTTTTTTAATTGGATTTTTAGTATATGAGTTGGAAAAGGAAGGATTATATTAACAATAATTTTTTTTAAATCTTACTTTACTAATTGCGATCTAAAACTTATTGATGTTATTATAGTCAGCCATCAGCTTACTTATATTGTTGAAAATCAGAGTAAGCTGAAGTAAGTCTTTGCTTTATGGTTTAAATTTATGTGTGTCTTCTATTTAGCTTCATATTTTCTTCAATTTATCTTTCACAATAGTATTTAAAATCTAATGGAATAACTGTATGAATGAAAATTTTTGAATTTGTCTTTAAAATTAAATGTATTTTATTTTTGGTTAGTAAGGTGAAGGGAGTATTTTAAACAATTAGTGGAAGAGTTACTTCAGGTATATGCAATCTTGGTAGCCCATACAGTTTATGGTGTATTGTATAATGAATTGTGAACAATTTTTTATTAAGATGGTAAAATAATTATTTGTTCTTTTCATGGCCAAATCTTTATTTATCAATAAAATGAAGGTCGAGATTGTAGATATAAACCTCATTATATAACAACTTCCACAATTTGATATAATTTTCAACTTACTTCCTATAATCGGATGTTTGTGGTACTCTTTCAAAGATTATTTTTTTTAAATAATAGGAAATGTGGTTCACTTGGCTGTTTTCACTATAACAATAATTTATTATGTTGGTGGATCTCTCAAATGATTATAGAAAACATATCTACCTGATACGGAAAAAATAATTACCTATAATCAATTATTTGAAAATATTTCAAATACATTGGTCAACACAAGTTCACTTCTTGTATATGAAATTAAACGTCCATGGCTTAGTTTGCAGTTGACTCTTAACAAAATAATATAAAGACATCAATATATTAATACAAATATACCTTGATGAAAGTATGTGAAGTTTACAACATATTATATTTGGCTTTATTAGTGTTGTCATTACTCAATACATTGATCTTCATATAAATGGGTAAAAGATCACTTAAGCAATTAATAACATCCTAATCTAGCATGCATGATACTATTAGTTTCTTTGTAAGATGGTTCAAGTTGGAAATTTCCTAGAAAATTTATTGAAAAACTAGTTTTTATGTAACTTCCTGTAATACTCAGTTAAAATATGTTATTTACTTTTTTTGGATAACCATGTTTGTTTCCTTATACACATAAGTTTGCACTATCTGTATGCTGGAAACTACCGAGCAAAATATTTTCACTTTCATGTCTCCTTTAACATTGCTTGAATAGTTTTCAAAATAAGCTACTGCATTAATATATTGATGAGAATTTTGTTTTACTTTTTATGCAATATTAAAAATAAGAGTATGGATACAATAAGTTTCATTTTTATTGTGGAAGCTATTATTGATTAAAATAAATTTTTGTTTCTCAAATCCTTATCTCTTATCAATATATCACAATAATATTTACAGAGAAATGCTAAACAGTTTACAATGTTGAAGGTCAGTATGTTATGAAAAGATGCTCTTCTCTTCGCTTCTCTTCTCTCTTCTTTAAATGTGTTCAATTGTGAAGTAGATAGGATACAGTTATGTTTGCAATAATACATAGGATAAATGATTTTCACTCCCATAATGTGTCATAATTTTATCGATTTCATGCCATGTGGGCTTGTTGACATACAACATTGACAAGTCGCCACATAAAAAAATCTGATGATACTAAATCACATAGGAGATTAATTAGTATTAGCAAAAGAGTTAATTACTAGGAAATGTCTCATACAGCAATTGAATTCTGTCACGCACTGCCTTACTAAAACCATTATATAAATATTAACCTACTTAGAAAAGAAGAACACTAATGCTTCTATTTACTTGGTTCATATCACACAAATAAGAATAGAGTGCGTAGGAACTGTCTAGTTTTAGTGGAAAGGACAGGAGCTGGATACTCATTTTTTTATATAAAAATCATATATTACATACTACAGTTTATACAAAATACTAACTATAATTGTTAAAATAATGTTTTAAAAATTAGTAATAGTGCAATAGAATTGTACAATTCTACATTTCCATTATTGCAAATTTACATTTACAAAAGAATCAAGACACTTTTTAGTCAAACAATTAAATCACCTTTACTAAAATCTGACAATTCCGAAACTTGATATGATCTTCTAAAATGTTTTTTCCTTTTGATGTGAAGGAAAAATATTATTATTGATGTTAGTATTATAAGTGTAATAACAAATCCTGCTATCACATAAAATATCCATTCATTAGAATCGAAATAAGTTTTATCCATTGCTACTTCAGATATATTTGTGGACAGAGTAGTTACATTGTCATGTGTTGAATTGATCATATCAGTTCTGTCATTATTAATTGTATTTGTTATATCAATATCGCCAAATCGAGATGCTATAGATAGATGATTTTTTAGATTAGACTCCATAATTCCAGAATGTTCTTGTGAAGACAGGTTAAATTTTGATATTTCTGGGATATTCAAAATGTTAGGAGTGGAACCAATTGAATTTTGTGAAGATTCTGTTTTTGTATTCATGTTTTCAAAATATTTGGTTGATGACGCAATATTTTTGTTGAAGCTGTGTAATACCTTAAGTTTTTTTGAAAACAAATTCGAAATATTCGATGATAGATCTACTGAATTATTACTTGTAAAAATATTGATATTTTTATCCATTTCAGTTACAGGAATTGTAAATTTCTTCTCATAATTTTGTTCATAATCTTTTATAATATTGTCGGAACGAATTATATCAGACAATTTTCTTATCATAGGTTGTACAGTTTGTGTAATTACAGAAGTGACACTTGAATTTGGTTTTATGTTTACAGATGTTTCATTTATAATGTTAGCAGATTCAATAGAATAATCTTGGATTAAATTAGTTACATTTTTTATTGTACGATAAACTGTTTCTGTAACTAAACTTGTAGTACTTTTATTTGATGTTACATCTACATATTGTTCAATTAAATTAGTTAAAGATTCGGTAAGATCTTGATCTTTATTAATATTGTCTGAAAGTACTGTATCAGACAAATGTTGTACAGTTTTTCTAATTACAGAAGTAACATTAGAAATTTCATTTATAATGTTAGTAGATTCAATAGAATAATCTTTAATCACATTTTCTGGTATTAAATTAGTTGTTACATTTTCTATTGTATGATGAATTGCGTCTGTAACCACGTCTGTAGCATTTTTATTCGATGTTACCTCTATAGACTGTTCAATTAAATGAGTTACAGTTTCAGTAAGATCATGATTTTCAGTAATTATGTTTGATAGAACTGTATCAGACAAACTTTGAGCTGTTTCTGTATTTACTGAAGCAACATTAGTAATGTGTGTTATATTTACAGATGACTGTTCTATGAGATTATCAGATACAATAAAATAATCTTTGATTACATTTTCTGATAACAAATCTGTTACATTATCCATGATAAGAGGGTTAGTTGTTGTAACAATAGAAGAAACGTTGTTATTTAATGTGTTACCTGTAGGTTTTTCAATGAAAGGAGTAGTTAGATATATATTTATATTGTCCGAAAAGGTGTTGTTTAACCCACTTCTTAATTTGGTAGATTCATCAAAATAATCCAGAATAACATCATCAGGTAAGGAACTAGTTATATTTTCAACTATTTGTTGTACTGAACCGCTATCCGGATTTATTTCTGAAAAAGTTTGAACATCTTCCCAAATATTTTGATCGTTAGTTGTTTCAATTAAATTTTCCACTGAAGATGAGATGTTGTTATTGTAAAAAATGGTACTAGTATCGGTATAGGAATAAACTTCTTCCACAATATTATTCCTCTCCGTGCTTACGTTTGTATTTAAATTTATTGCTTGATACTCCTCAATATCTTCTGAAGGATATTCATCCGGATTAATATCCTGAAATAACAAATTATAACTTAGCAGAAAACTATGGAATTTAGTCTCATGCACCACTCTCAATTATTCCCCGTGTACGATATTTTCAGTAGATGTGAAAAGAATAGGAAAAAAATTATTAGAAATTTCTATTTCCAAAATTAAAAGAATCTTGGGTCTTTTTTCGCATTATTATCAAAAAATAAAAGTAGGTTTTTATTAATAATTCACTTACCACATCCCCGAATGACATTGTAACTAATTTTTCACACATATGTGTGTATAAAAACACTTCTATTCATCCAAATTGGTCACAAAAATCACTACATTACATCCGCATGCAAATGTTTCTAATGCTTTGTTGTTTATAAAATATTTTTCCGTTAAAACCGTAGCATTAGGTATTTATCTTTGATAAGTTTTGTTTGCCCCAGTTAATTGTGGTTTCTTATAATCAGGAGTGTATCTGTCTGACTGAAAAACCAAAGAATAGAACCTGTATACCTTAATTTTTTTCATTACAACATACTTTCGGAAATATGAAGGCGTTTCCATATAGAACTTTAATAAAACATAAGATAACAACAAGGTTAATGGATTTTTCCAATCGATTTTAGATGTGAAGTTATTAGGAGAACCTTGATACTGAAAGGTGTTATTAAAGTATGTACATTTAATGCGATAACTCCTTGCGGCTGGAAACTCTTTTTCAGGAAGTGATATTCAGCATTGAAGTATATACAACTGGTTTTGAGATGGGGAAGAAAATTAATTTTAAATTTGGCGCAAGCAGTTTTTTTAAACGGATTTCGAATAAAAAAACGATGGAAAAGTTGAGAATACCCTATAAAAAATTAATGTTAATTAAATTATCTTTATATATGAAAATGCGAATTGAAAGTTGCAGCAATAATATTTATTCAAAAAAAAAAACAAAACAAAACTAATGTGAAAGTGAAAGTTTATAGTTTATTCATGAATGTGTCAAAGTGATAAATCTTCGCAATCCTTGCAAAACCTATTCGTATTGAACCATCCAAGTTATATTTATATGAATATTAATTTGATTCTTTTTCTATGTGGTTCACGTAGTTTTTCTACGTATCATAACGAGTTGAGGATTTTTGATTTTCTCAAGAACTTTAAAATTAAATTATTACGAAAGTCAGGGACAAGAGCTGAGAATAAAATAAATGTTTTGACAATATTTGAATTGAGTAATTTGAAAGTCATTGATTATTTCTCTTTTGGCTTATTTTCTGCAAACAACGGGTTATGCTACATTTTTATTTTAAGATTGAATATGAATGTTGAACATATAATAAGTATAAACAAACTGAAACGTAAACAAATTTTCAAATCATAATTGACTCGTTGATTTAGTATACGAGAATGGTCCTAGAAGTATCTGGCCCAACAAAGAAAACACAAAAATTTTGTAAAAAAATATATGCATACACTTTTCCCAGCGACGTTCACTTCTTCATTGTTGGAAAATCTTTGACCACCGAGCTGATGCATTATCTTGATGAAACACTATTCTTAGCCAAATGCGGCCATTTTTGCTTGATTTTTTAACTCAAACGTTGTAATAAGTTCGCATAAAACTCGCCGTTGATAGTTTTCCCTTTTTCAAGATAGTTAATGAAAATTATCCCGAAAAAACCGACGCCGTGACCTTGCTTGCAGATGGAACGGTCTTTGTCTTCTTTGGAGCCGGTTTTCCCTTTTCAGTCCATTGTTTTGATTGTTCTTGTGTTTCGGATGTGAAGTGATGGACCTACGTTCCATCCATGGTTATGAAACTGCGCATAAATTCAGCTTTATTTCTGTGAGACATCGCCAAACACACGATGGAAACATTTTTACGTCGCAGTTTTTGTTCCATTGTGAGCATCGCGATACCCATCTTGCGCTCAGCTTTCTCATGTGCAAATTTTTAGTTAATATGCGATGTACACCACATTTTGAAATGCCTAATATGTCTTCTAGCACGTACACTTTCATTCGACGATCATCCAGTACCGTTTTGTGGATTTTCTTAAACATTTCTGGAGTCGTCACCTCATTTGGTCAAACACTGCGAAGTATGTATGCATCTATATATGGATTTGGGGTCTCGAATACACTGCGATCCAAAGGATCTATTGTGCCTTTTTTGATGCGATACTGGAGAACCCTGTGCTCACACCTGATCCATTAATCCCACTCCTATTAAAAAGTCTGTAATGTGAGATGGCTTCAATTGCCAGAGATCTTCGTTCTCTATTTCATACGCCCGTATTGGAGCTTAGAGCTCTAATGGCTGCTCGACTATCGGACAGAATGATGATCTCTTGTTTGCGATAATTCCTATTTAGATTGAACCGAACACATTTTTCAATTGCATAAATTTCTGCTTGAAAAATACTTGGTGCGTTACACAGATTTCTATAGTGTACACTCCTATTCCAGTTACATCTGCTGTTTTTGATCCATCCGTATACCATTTTATGGCATTTCTGCTCATTTTTTGTATGGTGTTTTTATCCTACTTGCTTTTACAATTTATTATTGAGGTTAAGTCTGTCTCGAAGCTAAACTTTTTTTTCTTTGATGATTCCGTCTCTGAAGTGATGTTTTCTCTGCCACGTTTTCCAGAACTAGATGCAGAGATGGGACATTTAGAATCACTTCTAGTGGAGCTGCTGGGTAAGATTTCATTGCCCTAGTTGCACATAAGCAAGCCAGTATCCACCTTAGGATCTTTGGGTTACAACTCCAATTCTCCCCTGCAAAGTTTCTGCACACCATCAGGACTTTTGTGGCTTTGGTGATCTCTTTTTCATGTTTGTTCCAGAGAAGGTTATTGTCTAGTGTGAGTCCCAGATATTTCACCTATGTTTTCCACTCGATTACTTTCCCGTCTATCTTGATGAGCTTGAGATTAAGTTTTTTCTTCCTAGTGAAGGAAATTAAGTAGGCCTTGTTCGAATTGACGTTTAGCCCCACCTATCGCCACCACCTTTTTGTATATTTGAGTCCTCTTTGAACTATGTCACAGTATTCTCAAAGCATCCTTTTGCGTAGATGACTATGTCGTCTGCATATCCTTCACACTGAGGATATGCCGAGCGTTCATCTACTAGTGGGGACACTACTTCCCCTTGTGGGCATCTCCTGTTTGCAGTGACTGAAATGGTGACTTGCCCTACTTTCGTTTCGTAGTAGTTGTGCCATCCAACTGGAGGTTGTCCTATTTACTCCTCTCGCATCTAATGTTCTTTTAACAGCGTCGTGTGGAGTATTGTCAAAGGCGCCTTCTATGTCTAAGAAGGCATATACCACGTCAAAGCGTTCTGAATTCCAGTTGTCAATTGTACCAATGCAGTCTCTGTGGATTTTCCGGTTTTGTATGCAAATTGACATGGATGGAGAGGTTTCCACTTCAGAATATTTATTCTAATATAATTACCAACAGCTTTTTTCATCGTTTTTACTTTACTCTGTTAAAGAGGTTACGTGCTTCGGTTCATAACTTGGACAAATGATCATTCCATCAGGGAGCATCGCTACCTTTTTTGCTTTTTTGTATGGGGCAACTCGATTGTAAAAAAGTAAGTGGGTTCTAACAGACACTGTATAATTTTTTATAAATTTACAAAAACCTTTTTCTTTTACTCACTCCCCAAAGATTATACTTCAGAAAATTTCATAAAAATTGAGAAAATCATTCATAATTACTAATTTATTTGTTCATTATTTACTTCCTGAATAGGATTTCGTTAATTTTACTGATTTATTTTCACTGTTCAAATTTCTTCTAAAAGGTAAAGGGATCGATGCAAAAAGTTATCAATGTCTGTGGATCAACTTGAAGGTACCAACATGGCTGTAGTTAACAGACAAGACCAACAATGATTTCGCAAATTAAAGCTACGTTATTGGTAACAATGCCATGGATTGTATATTTTTACGTACAATACTCATTGTCGAGATTTTTTAAGTTTGCAATGAACATTGCAGTAATTTGGCGTCAAATAATAATAGTGAACCGAATATTGAAAGGAAATGTCACAATTTAACTCCAGATGACAAATTAGAAATGTATATGAAGAACTTCGAGCTAGAGAACATAATATGAATTTTTGTAAGGTAGTTAGTTTTGTATTAAAAAGAAAGTACCAGCTATAAAGAACTTTGTTTTCTTTCTTGAATATAATGAAAATCTTCCCTAAATATAAGGACAAGGTATGTTACGTACTTGTGTGTGATGGACTTCAGGTATTTGAAGGGAAAGAGGAAAACTACCCTTATTTCAAAAGAGGAAATCCTTCTATGTCGGAGAATTAAACCAACAGCAGTTCAACTTTTGGTGTTGAAACACCATCTCGAGTCACCGTGTTTCACTGGTTTTCCGTATTCAATCGTGGTCGCACATCGCTACATGATGAATTACGTAAGGGGCGTTCAAAATCAGCTGTTGTGCCAGAAAACATCGATGCTGTGCGTAAACTGATTTTGCAAGACAGGCTACAGCTACAAAGTCCCGTAACAAAATAGCGCGGTGTGCTTGCTTGATGGCATATACCTGGTCTGATGTAGAGAAAAATGCGTGTACCTATATACAAAGATACACGAGGGGGTTTATAACAGCGCCGAGTGTATACTCAGGTATATACATAGCAGTCAAAGTATTAAACAAATTATTATTTTTATTAATGCTATCTTTATTTAAAAAGATACGTAAAAGGTAGTCGAAACTGTGACAAAATTAGTTGTATGGAATAAATGTATTTCCAGAAAAAAAAGTATAAAAAATTTCCTTAATTATTTCTTATATGTAAAATAGCAACAATAACAAAACGCTTCTAAGCACGTTATTGATTGTATTTATGATACAATATTATGTCTATTAAATGATAATAATTCATAATAAATTAACTATAAAACAGATAAACTCGGTAATAGAGTAGAACTCTCATTAAATTGTATTTTCAAACTAAAATACATTTTGTCATTTACCATCATTTTTTCAATCAACGCTTATCTGTTGAATTTGTGATACTTCATATTCGGGACACCGTTTCCTTTGTTTCATATTATAAAAAAAGGTTACACCTACAGCAAATATAACCAAGATTCCAATAAGAACCCCAATTATAACATAATAAATCCAACAGGTGTCATCAGTTGTATGATAAATTCCATCAGTAGATGTACCATTAACATTATCCAATATACTCTTAGTAGTAGACATTTCATCTGTAAATACATTAAAACTATTGGAAACGGCCTCCGAAGTCGTTGTTATCATTTTTGTCAAATTTAAATTATTATCAGTCACAAGATCCGTCGAAGACGTTTGTGAAACTGTGAAAATTTCACTATAATTGGATGTGACGAGCATACTCGTTTCCGTTGTAACCGTGTTACTTATATCTTCGGTTGAAAAGGAATTTGAAGTTACGTTTAACGAAATTGTTGATTTGTCTTGTAATTCCGTAACCAAACTATTTTGGGTAGTGGTTAGAGCGTCTCTAATGCTAGTGTATATGCTCGATAAAGTTTCTGTTGTACTTGGTAAAATTTCTTCAATAGTTTCACTTGTTTTCATTGCCCTGTCTACATCTACGAAAGAATTTTGTGTCGTTGCTGATTCAGCTTGAATAAAAACAAATGGATGTTGGGAAGTGATTGAATTGCTCTCCGTAGGTAGTTCAGATTGGAATAGACCAGTTTGGTCTGGTATGTTGAATTGTTTCTGTTGAGGCCACTGTGATATTAACTAGAACAAAATAAATAAACATACTTGAATAATATAAACAACCTTATAGACGATTTCGGAATAATAATGTAGTACTGAAAATTGGACAACGTGTTAATAGGTTCCCTTTCTCCGGTTAATTTTGTTAAATTTGTTTTGTCTCCGGTTACTAATGTACCTAGAGCCCCGTTCCATTTCAGCTATTAAAAACTGGCAAATTGTTTCGTTTTGAGCACTTTATATTTTCTATAAACATTTTAGATACTTTTACAAAACCAAATGTAATCAGAAAAGCTTGAATATTAAACATACATAAAAGTTACCATTGCGTAACATCCCCTTTATTTTTAATAACAGCTGTAATTATTTGAGACATTGTGTTTATCAAATTCTGGCAGTAATCGGGAGTAAAATCATCCCAAATTTCTTGTAGTCTTTCTTTTAATTCCATGACAGTTCTAGCTAGATTTGCACGCAACTGCTTTTTCATTTCATGCCAAAGTGTTTCTATTGGTGATAAATCTGGACTACTTGAAACCCAAAAGTGGAATATTGTTATCTGAGAACCATTTTAAGGCCTTTTTTGAATTATGGCATGCTGCTCCATCTTGCAGAAAAATAAAGACTTTCCCAGTGCTTAAAGTTACTTCTTTTGTTGGCAAAAATGATACTTCTAAAATATCCAGGTACTTTTCAGTTCCGTTTATGAAATGCAGTTTTCACACTCCTCTTGTCGATATCGAGCTCCACACCATCACATATGCCGGAAATTTTGCTTTCCGCTTCAAACAATCTGGATGAAAAGCTTCATTTTTTTGTCGAATAACTCTACTTCGATCGTCACACACGCAAACTTCAAAACGAGACTCCAATGTTCAAAATTCCAATTTTTATGCTCTTTGGCTTATTTAAGTCTATTTTTCTTTTGGATTCGAGTCAATAATGGCTTTTCCTTGGCCTATGTAAAGAAAATTTAAATTTATAAATGACATGTGAAACCCGCCTACCCACTGCATTACTCCAAAGTACACTTAGTTGACCATAGTTAGCACGTCTGTTGTGTCGAATTATTCTTTTAAACGCTCGTTTATATTTTTTTGACAATTTCTTACGTACCGGCGTTTAGGGACAATCGAACCATTCGCTTTATACAAGCGAACTATATTTCGAACACTGTATTTGTTTACAACTCTCGCGATTTTTGAGCTCTTTTTCCATTTTTGAATAAGTTTATTATGATTAATCGAATTTTTTCATCAATAACTTTTCCTCTACTCATTTTAAAAATGACTTACACAGCCTACTTTATTATTTGCATTTTTTAGACCCAATGAAACTTTGAGAACAAGACCTATCTATTTCCATCATATTAAATATCATTCAAAATATTTGACAATTTTCATCCAAAATCTATTTTAGACGTAAAACTAAAAGCTTAAAACATTTTACTAACAGCTACTTTTTGGCATTTTAAAATAAAGTTTAATAATTTCGAATTTTTCTAAGTGGGCCAACTGAAATGGGACGGGGCTCGTATATGCTTACACTATACGCCGTATATGCCAAAAAAATTTGTTAGTGAATTTTAACATTCCTTTTATGTTATCCATTTTAGTTTTTACGACTAAAAATAATGTCAAAGTAACATTATTTAAGAAAAATTAAATTGTGTATTCACCTCCCTAGTTAGATTACATCTACTGTGGAATTGTTCACGAACAATTGAGCTATCAAAACCATTTTAGTTTTGAAATATCATTTGGCAACAGGTTCATATGTATATATATTTAATATATATATATATATATATATATATATATATATATATATATATATATATATATATATGATTTATTTTACAAAAAATCGTTAAAATTAAAGAAAAATTAAATATATTTATTCTATAACTGATTTCATTTGAAGGTCACAAGCAATAACATTTTTGGGTACGTGCCATGGAGCCATTCTGATTGAAATATTTCTATAATTGCCATGTTTGAATTGGATGCAGTGTCCCATAGTTGTATATCGTAACTCTAGATGGGTTTCAGTGTGATTTTTTAACAGCTTGTTGATTAATAGGTTGGATCTTTCCAATCTACCTATTCACCGGTACAGTTTACTGAATTTTTGACCATATTGCGATCTCTTTGTTAGTCGTTTTCTTCCAGAAGTATGCTCACCCCATTTGGGTCATTCTCTTTCAAGTTAATTATATATTGCTATTAATAATATATTAAAAATTATGAAAAACCTAAATTGAAGCATCTGGCTAAATCCTTGAAAACAAGTAATTTCGGTTCGGTGTGATATTCAGTCTACATGTAAATTAATATAAGAATACGATTGTCATTTTCTAATCTCTCATGTCCGCAACCCCTGGAAATGCCAACATTGTCACACGAAGCTCACAATAAAACATATTCTATCTTAACGAGACACCATACATTTTCTATAAAATCGAGAAAAAAAGATGTTTTGAATTGCTCAAATCAAATCAAAATAGTGATCCTGAACGAAGAACAATCGTTATTTAAATCAATTGTATCTTATATCATAAATTTCCTTCACCATATTGTTTGAACTATTTTCCTATATAATACAATACTTAAGTATTGTTGAGTGTTGTTAAAAAAAGGCAGTTTAATTGAAAATACCATTATAAAATGCAAAATAAAACATCCTGTGTCATAAAATATTAAATTCATTAATTATTTGACTTTTTTTAATTATAAAAACCGTGAGAGTATACGAAATTTTAAGTCAATAGGTTGATTACAGTTCCATCTAAACATTTACAAAAAGACAAATTAACAAACTAAGTTAAATAAAGTGTGGTAAAAAACTTACTTGTTCGAAAACCATTTTAGCTACACAGTTATCACAATCTCACTAATAAATAAATAAATGTTAATTTAACTGATACAATTGAACAGTTTTTTTATAAATTGAATATAGTTATAGATATCTTTTATATATAAACATATGAAGTTTCCCGATTGGTATTTATATTTGTGATAAAAATTTTCCTCCAATGTGCGTGAATTGCGGTTTACTTTAGAGAAATTACCGAATAATAATACAATGATTCAGATATTTCTTAGTAAAATGTCGTTTGAACTTTAATAATTTACCCTTTTGATATTCCACGTCAGTTGGAATATTTTTTTTTTCGATACTTAGTTGTGTTGTTTAATAAAATTACGAAAAATAAGTTTATGATTAGACGATGAGGCGTGGTAAAATCAAGTGTTGTTATTCCAATAAAACGACCGGTTTTTAAAAAATTTTGATAGGGGTAAAACAGGCTTAAATAAGAAAAGAATATTGCACAATAGAGCGTTTCCCCACTTCCTAAATGATGTAAAACATCATTTTTCCTAATAGGTCGATTGGTCGGTTGCATGGCCACCACGTTCCCTTGAATTAAATACAAGGGATTAATTTTTTTGGGGATATCTTAAAAGTTTGTTATATGCAAGACCGATAAAGACAAGGAACGAAATGATCGATAGAATAAACTTCCATTATTATAAGGCAGAATGCTGGAAGTTCAAAGTGCCCACTTACAACATTTATTTTAGTTTATTTTCTGTTTTTACTTGATCAGTTGTAGGCTAACCAACAAAATATTTCTACATATCAATTTATTCCTTATGAAAGTAAGACGATGTTTGACAGTATGCATTTCAAATAGTAATGTTTGATTGTGTTTTAATACCTCGTGTAAGTATTTTTAATAAGTAATTACAATTTATGATAATTGTATTTTATAGCGAAAGGTTTCGCTATTTCGATCTAAAACTCTACATATCTCCTAGACCATAAATTATATCTAGTTAAACAAAGAGTACCTTTTTGTTAAAAAATCGTTTGAACAAGTCATTTTTGCTATTTTTAGATGGTATAAGTTGTCTCTGTGAAAGTTACGGATTAACTATTGGGCATGAGCCGCCCTTGGTCTTCAGATAGTAGTTTAGAATTGTTTATTCCGTCAAACTCACTACATGGACATACGTTATCTTCCATTAAAAATTCATAATGTTCGAATGTATAATTTACAAAATATACTTAATTATAAGTTCTGATTTCGCAACTTTAAAGGCATATCATTCAGTTGTATGAGAGTTCCGGGACTAGATGCAGTTTTCGATACCATCATCTGAGAGCTTCCTGAAGACCGTACAATGCCTTTTCAAATTTCCAATACATTTTTTCATACAGTTTACCTCAACGCTTTCGGGAATCTCTAAATATACTGGTTCTGGCCGATCTCCATTTAAAAATGTATACTTTACGTCTAATTAATTGATACATATCACACTCTCCTTGTTGATAGCTACGTGCAACAAGTCTAGCCTTCTTTATGTTACTCTTTCTTGTTTAATTCGCTCACTCTGAATTGCTATCTCCAAGTAAAATTTCTTCGGGATATGTATGTGGTATTTCAGCTACAAGATCGTCAGCAATTAAAGCAGCCATAAGTCCTTCATACTTGTGTATGTTCATATCATAGTCTCTAATTATATTCGTTTTCTAGGTCTTCTTTTATTGTTATTCTGTCTCACGTTTTTTGGTTTTCCATGATTTTTTACATTTTCATCAGAACTACTTCCATTTCCAACATCTAAATGAAATTCTTCTTCATTTTCTGTATCATTGTTGTCTATATCCGAAATTTCCTGGCTAATTTGTGTCTATTGATCTGGCTCACTTGTGTTCATTTTGGTTTAATCAAATACAATATTTTTTGCAGAAACTATTTTCTTTCCTTCGGATTTCATAAGCGATATCCATTGTCTCTATATCCTACTAGATACATCCTCTGACTTCTAGGATCTAGATTCCCTTTTCTGTCTTCTGCAGGAATATGGACATAAGATATACTATTAAGTATATTTTTATTCAGATTAGGTATTTGACTATACCACATCTCCGTAGGCGTCTTTCCATCAAAAAGAGTAAAGGTGGAGGTGCGATTGGTGTGGTAAGCTGAGGTTGCAACAGCCTCCTACCAAAATTCTTTGCCGGTGCAACACCGCTTAATGAAGAATTTAAATCTCCGTGCAAAGCATTTCAACAGAGATTAGTGAGTACCACGTTTTGACTGATAAACGAAAATAAAATCGTGTTTCCAATTACATGGAAATCAAAAAACGTCATACATATCCTGATTTAATAGCACCAATTGTGTCTGAATATAGAAATCGAGGCTTTAGCTATAATTCTGAAACAAAAATTTCAGAATACTAAGAAGAAAACCAGCACCTAAATTTCTCTGCCAACGAAAATCGAAAATCATGGTCATCTTCGAATGTAGTCCGATTAGAGTCTTACTAAGGGAGATAATTGTGAAATCAGAATTTCACAATCCTGCACTAGAAAATTTTCGAAGCAATATGATAAGAAAGAGACCTAAAAAGTAGGCCAACGTCTATTCTTCATGTCAACGCATTGTATTTTTTATCACACCTTGTATAATTGTTATTCGGCGTAGGAATATCCGAATATTATTCATAACAATGACTTAACATTTTTTAAAATGGGAAATATACGATGTAAATGACGTTAAATGCATTTTATGAACTTAAAAGCGATTTTTATTGATATGTTTTGAAAGAATAATCATAACAAATAAGGAAATTGTCAATTTCAATAATTAATGATTAAGTAGAATTATTTTGGACGTAATTTTGTTTATAAAAATTGTTTTTTTTTGTATCAATTTTTATAAACCGCAGAATAATCATATTAGTAATAGAGATGATAATTGCTGGGAAAAAATTGTTACATAAATAAACAATGAAGACATTTTTATAAGAATTATGTTTTATTCAAAAGTAAAAACACAAAGATTTCAGCAATATTTAGAGTGTGTGAGGAAATGATTTTACCAACCATTAGAGAAAAATTTTGCTTAGAGAAAATGATAATTCAAAAGAAATTTATCTGTGAAAGAGAAACACCTCTGCATGCATTTGAAACACCTTGACGAGTCAAAACATTGTTGTGCACCACATCGAAATGACCTATTATTTTTTAAAAATACTGGTATACTAAATCTCTCATTTACTACTAGCATCTTAGCTAAATCCTTTTTTTGCAGAAATTTCTACATTTTAAAAATTACATACACTATCTGCACAGCTTTTTTACCAACACACATGTTTTTTTTATTAAACTCCCTCAAAGTTTTCTGTTCAAACGCTTATTGTACAAGAGATGGACTACCTCGATTTTATTGTAGTGTAGAAGTCCCTGTAATGGTTTCCTGTAAATTTATTAAAATTTTCCTCGTCTCTGCGATTTTCACTGTTAAAATTATTCTTTTTGGCATGTGTATAATATGTATTTTCAAATTAATTTGCATGATTATTTGGTTATACAGGGGCAGTTTGAAGCTACTTCACTTTAAAAAGAATATTTTATTTTGCAACATAATCTCCTTTGGTTTCTACACACTCAGACCAGTGAGTTTTTCAAACTATCCAAAAAAATATCCCGATGTTTCTTGAAATACACTTTTGTCTTTCTAATAAGCTAACTTTTCAACTATAGCAACATAATTGTCTAAGAGGGAGTTAGATCAGGTGAATATGCTGTCGATTTTCTTAGATTCTATAACAAAACGTATCAGCAAACCAGCATCACATTTACCCGTTATCATTTTACTTTTTCTAAATAATGAATCAAAATTATACCTCTGGAATTTTTATTTCTGGGCTATAATGGTGTACTCAAGTTTGATGTGACGTATCGACGCGAAACTTCACTTGGATTACGTTTTAAAATATCTGAACATTTAAATTTTGAATGCGAGCCAGCATTTACTTCATTAACTACTATGTTCCATACTGTTATGCAACGGACGCCTATTACAAAGTCTAGGATTTTATTAATTATTTCTGAAATGATTACCTTCAATGACAGTTCCGGATGTTTAGCTTCATTAGTGTTTATATGATCACTTTGGCGTGCAGAGAACCTCTTACAAATCATTCCATGAAACGAAGCACTTACGGGATAATATTTATGTTACTTTTCCTTATTTTTGCCAAATGTTTTTCTTTGTAAAAAATAATATTGTAAATTATTTTACTGGTTAATCGCGCCCATATGTGCCTTAATCCAAAGCGACACATTATTTATCTATCGACGTTACAGAATCTTTGAAATAGATTCACCCCCTTGTCAAAATCAGCAGGATAGCATGTAATAGAATTTTTGGACTATTTTTTTACACCTATATCAAACGATCAGATTGCGAATTTATCAAGGAAACAAACAAAACAATAATTTCATAAAAGTCCGGCTCTGGACGTATAAGTGATTCACACTGTTCTTCCAGCTCCGTATTATTGAAGTCAAAAGTTACTACCGAAACAAAAGTTATTGTTGAAATTAGAGAGGTAAAAGACGAGACAATTCAAACCCAAAAGTAGTAAGTGGAAAATTTGTTAACATCAATCACCAATTAAATCAATCTGATACGAACAAAAACTGATAGGAGGTCAAGATAAAAACCGGTTCAAGTGAGCGGTCTCATTGCCAAAACACAAGGAGACAGGACCGCATTCAGGACAACTTACCTAAATTTTGTCTTAATCCATAACAATGTTTACCTCAAACCAGGGGGTTTCTGACTACAGGAACCCCCAAAGCTCTCACCAATCGCAGCATCCACAGACAGATATGTTGAAAGAGCAATACGCAGCAGTATTGAACCAACCAGCCACAACAACTTTTCCAGAAAAAACCAAGCCATAATATTCAATGCTATTAATGAAACAAAAATTCAAGAATATATTCAAGCTATTGGTTCACTTATCGGCCCCAAAAATGTCATCTTCTGCTCAAAAATGTCTATCAACAAAGTGTGCGTGTACCTATCAAGTCCAGAAATATTCAATCTGTTTTACCGAGTGAACATGGGCATATCATTGTCAATAATGAAATTCTGCGAGCACGAAAATTAAGAACTCCTTCCCAGCGAATAGTTATGTTGAATGTTAGCCCAACTATACCTCACTACTAGAAAATAAATTACAAGAAATAGGATTGGAGCTGATGTCCTCAGCAACTTTACTTCGGATAAATATACCAGATTCCCAATACTCCCATATCCTTAGTTTCCGGAGACAACTTTATTTATCACTTACAGATCAAATTACAATTCTTCATTCGATGCTGGTAACACATGATAATACCCAGTATCGCATATTCTTGTCGACAGACACCCTTACATGTCACGGATGTAAACAACTATGTCACATAGCATCGCAATGCCCAACGGTTCAAACTGAATTACGCCTACGAGAAGATAATAACATGCAAGTCAAGAAGTCGTAGCTCCTAATGACCAGGCTCATCCCAACCTAAATAACAGTAGTGCCACTATCGAAACTGAAAAACCACAACAGTCAAACAAAAGAAGTATAGCAGAAATCCAAACTCCTCCACCAAACAATGAAAATGACTGCCAATCAAAGTTTGATGATTTCCGCAAACACGAAAACGCCAACACAAAAAAAAACCTCGAGCAAGTGAGTCGAGAGAAGACCTATCATGCATAGAGAAACTAATGCTAATGACTAAAGAATTTATTCAGGAAAACAGAGAATCGATGGTACTCACATATCAAGAATTGAAAGACTTTCTGGAAAATGTACAAGGATCCAGCGACCCTCTGAGTGTATCAAAACAATATACAGTTGACACACATGCACTTATCAATATGATTACCAAGGTCTACCCGTACTTTACAGAAAGAAAAATAAAGACGAGATGCACCAAATTGAAAAAACGATTGATGAAACAACTATAATGATTCAGAATCCTCTATTATCCACTCTTTTGGATACAGGTAGAGATATTTATCCCAGGATATATTCTAGACCTTACTATTTACCAATTTCTATATTCTTCCTTTTTCCTTCCCTCTTTCTCGAAGGTTCTAAGCAGTTTGCTGCTGGACAAATTTACGCAATAGCACATAGACGCGCACGGTCTTTAATTGGCGAACGAATAGAAAAACTTGATCACTGAAAATTAACTGGAGCAAACACATATAACGTTGAAGCAGCTGAAGAAATAATTAGATTAATAGTTATAATTCAACAAATAAATTGTAGATAAAAACACTAAAATCAATCTTTGTATAAAATAAAAAATATTTCTCAATAAAAAAAAAATAAAAAGACACACATTTCTGTTATAAAACTAACTCTGCTTTTTGGATTAAACTAACTGCGAATAAAAGACATTACACAAGTAATGACTTGCTTCAAAGCAATATGAGTGATTTGAAATTGTTTCGGATTGGTTTCACTTTACGAAAAATTAATGAACATTTTCTGTGAAGAAACACTAAATTACTGATTGTATGTGACAATGACATCAAATTACAATTTTCATTGCATTGCAATGTTTAAAGATTTTTTCAAAAACTTATTTAATATTTCAGTGACCGGCTTTGGTACAAGTTTTGGTTCAACTCCTGCCACAACTGCCTCTACGGGATTCGGTGGATTTGGTTCAACATTTGGAGCGACGAATACTCAACAACAATCAACCGGTTTCGGTAGTTTCGGCACTACTTCCACTGCTCCTACGTTCGGTACTAGTTTTGGTACACCTGCATCTTCTGCTCCATCGGCTTTCGGAAGTACATTTGGAGCACCCGCCGCAACGGCAACACCATCTTTTGGTTCTAGCTTTGGTACACAACAAACACAACCTAATTTGTTTGGTACTGCAACCACGACAGCGCCCAGTCTTTTTGGATCCACTACGTCAGCTCCCAGCTTATTTTCTAATACTACTGGCGGTGGGTTGTTCGGTTCTACTAGCACCACTCAATCTACGGGTTTGTTCGGTAAAATTACATTTTAAAAAGGACTACTATTTTTTCTATCACTTTATGAATTATAGGAACTGCTGCGACTACTACCACACCTAGCCTATTCGGTACAACACCCACACCTTCTTTATTTGGGCAACAAGCGGTTACTTCAACTCCTAGTTTATTTGGGACTGCTGGTACTGGAACAACTTTTGGTACTAATGTTTTTGGTACCTCTACAACATCAGCTCCGTCTTTATTCGGTACAGGATTTGGTACTACATCCACTTCGTCAACGGGATTTGGAGGATTTGGTGGAGGAACTGGAAGCACTTTTGGAGGCTTCGGCACACAAAATCAAGGATCATTGTTCAGCAAACCACAGATACCTCAAGTTGGTAAGTTGTATAGATTAATAATCTTCCTTTTTTCAAGGTTTATTCATCAGTTTTTTCTTAATAAGGTTTTCTCTTCTGATTGCAGAAAAATATATTTATATATCTATACCTATTTTTTTGTCAGCCAGATCTCAGTTGCTTTTACTTTGTTCTTTTCTACATTTGCAAATATTGTTCCCTTAAGCACCGACTTGACTTTCAGAGATTCTTTATTTTGTCCAGAATGTGTGTTTTGATGAATACATTTGGTTTTCTACAAATTGCACATTTGTCTCCTTACATGCTCACGAATAATCCTCAGACAATCAGCACGGATTTATTTATAAATTTTTAATGTATTAGCCAGTTATGAAAAATATGTTTGAGGGTTAAACATTCTCTGCTGCATAAGATTTTGACAGTTTTCTTTAGTTTAATAGGGTTCAACCGTTGAAAATGCTTTGATTTCTTTCTAGCTCCTCAACAATCTCAAGCATCGAAAACTCAGCAAGTAGTGGCATCAGTATATGCAATAAACGTTTTTAATGACGAAAGAGACGACATTCTTAAAAAATGGAATATGCTCCAGGCTTGTTGGGGTACCGGAAAAGGATATTACAATAGCCAACAACCACCAATCGAATATGATGCTCAGAATCCATTTTATAGATTCAAAGCGATGGGGTATAATGTTATACCAGAACATGATAATTCTGAGGGGATAGTAAAATTCATATTTAATAAGAAGCTCGATGAAATGAAGTGAGTATCTATTTCCTATTTTAGTGACTAATAGTTTTTAAATTTGGTTTCATGTAATACATTGGAAGCGATAAAAATACGTGATTCAATTATTTTTCGTTGGAAATCAAAATATTATTGCGTTTGCCAGTGATTATGAATTTAATCAATATTTACTTCCAGAGACCTTCAACTTTTTTGTGGTGTAAAATTTGGTTCGTTTTATTATGCATTTTTATAAAAAGGAATGCAAATTGTCGATTATGTCAATATAAAAAAAGGAATTTTTAATTTTAATTTTTAATAAGATATAAGAAAACAGAAAAAAGTTGCATGTTTCTCATAAATGTATGATTTCAGAAATCAGCAGGAAGTCCTTAAAAACGGTATCGCCGGTATTTTAGGTAACAAACCCAATTTAACTGTTGATATACATCAAATAAAATCTGTTACTGATACACAAACCGAAGTTAAAATAACTGTATCAGAAAAAGGAGTTACAGGGACGAGTAGAAAAATTCCAGCTTCGGATCTTGCCGCATTCTTCAATCAACCTGTTCCAAAACAACAACTTAGTACAGTAATGGTTACTTCAGTTACTCCATTTGTTACACCTACCAAAGCGGAATTAGAGGAGTATTTGAAACATCCCCCTCCGGGTAAGCTTCGTATTATATTTACTACATATTTATGTCGGTCTATTCGTTACATGTGCATTCACGTCTTTCAATACAGGTGGTAACTGTTATATTAATTTATACAAAGATTGCTATTTAAGTTTTGGGATTTGGATATGGCTTTCTTATTTTTCAAAATATTGTCCATTAAAATCAATACAATTTTTCATACGTTTGAACCAATTGTCGATTGAGAACATGTGATTTATTTTTGATTATATGGTCTGTGTCTATGGGAATAAGAAGAAATCATTGAAAACATGGACCGTACGTCGGATGACTCATTAATTAGATATTTTGACTGTACAAAAACGCTTTTGTTTGAACTGATGTATGAGAGCTCACATTCTCTTTGTGAACAATGATTCGTCTGCTGCGATTGGATTCCCTAATTTTTTCAAACACTTCTAGCAAATCAATGCTGATGTACCATTTAGAATTGACCGTTTTACATTGCTATAATAATTACAACTTATTTACATTAATCTAATCAACTACAATTTGTCCTACATCTGTTTACATATGTAGACAAATTGTCTATAAATTGTTTTGAAATCATAAATTTTATAGTGCTTAATTCACATTTATTTTTTGTTAAATACCAAAAGAGTCTGCATATATTAAAAATTCCAGTAACAATTCTTCATATTATGCCTCTCTTTTCGTTAAAAATTGCTCGAGTACTTATAAGAGTTCGGTTTGCACCCTTAGTGACATACATAATTTTTATAAAGAGCTCATAAACTGGAATTTCAATTTTGTTAATAAAGTTATAAGTCTCCATACCAAGCCTCTGCTTCCAGTAAAAATTGCTTAAGTACTTATAACAGTTTGGTTTCCACTCTTAGTGAGATACATAATCTTGATAAGAAACGAGCTCAAACGCTGGAATTGCCTTAATTAATACTCCACATAAATATCCTTGATCAATGAGTAATAAATTGAATGGTTGGGCATGTATGCAACTTTCCCAAACTAACCCTACAAAACTGGAATACTACATGTCATTGCTAACACACCTACTGTTGCAATGACTATATATTTATTGAAGCTTCCAATTCTATCAACCGATTCCTTCAATGCTTCATGAATATCTCTTCATTTCGTTATTCCATAAAAAAATCAAATATCAACTAGTTCCTGGACTAATTTTAAAAATTAGTATGGACAAATATTAAGCGCCGCACACCTACATCTGAAATTCCTATTTTTGTTTAATAATAGTAGTATAAATGCTAAAAAATATTGTTTTTACATTGCTTTATTTGTTTATAGGTATTGATTTGCAAATGTGGAGAGCTGCTATTGACGATAACCCAAATCCTAAAAAATATATTCCAATACCCATCAATGGTTTTTCCAGTTTGAGATCGAGGCTACTGCATCAGGAATATCAGACGGGATTGCATCAAGCTTTTCTAGATAAAGTGAATAAGGATATCACCAGCTTAAAAACCAGACACTCATCTTCTGTAGCTCAAATTGCTGAGCTGAAATCTAAATTTTGCGAATTACAACATAGAATATTGAGAGTAAGTATCGCTTGAGTAGTTTGAAATTTAACTGTAATTTTATCAAAATTAAGTAAACATTATGTTCTATAAACCAGAGTTGTGAAGTTTTTTTTGTATAAATTTGTTGGATTACTAGATCATTCTGTATGGTTCAATTTCTGATAGTACCATGGACTATTTGTTATCATATGCAATAAGCATTTTTGTATTTGATAGTATATTACACTTTTATTGTTCTACTCTGTATAACTCCAGGAACTATATTTATATAGATTATTATTCCATTTTCTACAATCAAATGAGAGTTTTTTTCAGTTATTTTCCTCATATTTTTAACTTCGACTTTTGTCTGCGAATGTTCTTTTTTAATATTATTTAAACATTATTTTAGATTTTAGTCAAACAGGAATGCACAAGAAAAACTGGTATAGCTATATTACCCGAAGAAGAACTACTACGAGGAAGATTTGAGATTATGCACCAACAATTAAATAATCCAAAACAATTCAAGGTAAGGTGCTTTAATTAAAATTCTAGTTATTAATATAGAATGAGAGTTGTGATAATTTGAATATAAAATCAATACGGCAAATCTCTATATTCACTTGATACTGTTTATTTAAAATCATGTATTTTTATAAAGAAAATATCTATTTTTTAGGGACAAGTTAATGAAATTCTTTCCAATATCAAGATGCTGGCAGGCAGATATAAACAAAGTTGTCCCAGTTACCGATTGGATGCAGAAGCTCAAGAAGAAATCAAACAATTTTTGAAAATGGAGCAAAGTGGCATAGCTCAACTGATTAATATCATTCAGACTGATTTGAAAGTGTTAAATATTATAAACGACGGGCTAAAACAGAAAACTATAAATGGACAATTTAATTAATACAATTTTAACTGATACAATATCTTGTAAGAAATGTTAATGAATGTAATGAAACACTTCTCAAATTTAATTACGGATTAGTAGAGAGGAAGTGGAAGTTTTGATATAATACACTAGAAAAAAATTTATAAAACTGCAATTTATTGATAACATACATCCACGAGGAAGTACTATTGTTAGAAAAGTTCACCTTGACAAACCAATGCTTCCAATTGAATTAGTAATCACTAAAATTCCTTTGAAATTCAAAATTCTCCTTCTATCTACAAGACTAGATCTTTTAAAAAATTGAAACTTCATTTGTCCAACAAGAAAGGACAAGAAATCGTCTGGAGCAATTCATTTCTTTACATTCGAACATTGGATGGTAAAATATAAAAAATAAACTTAAGTTTCAACTCAAAAACTCGAACTGAAATATGGCGAATAAGTTCAGGTTAGAAATACCAAAAACTGAGACCAAAAACCAACAATGCCGATATCTGTTCATTGGTACTTATTTGGAATTTTGAACATAGAATTTTAGTTGTTAAACAGTATTGGAAAATATTGTCAGAAGCATAGTCATATCAATGTAAAATCTTTAATCAACTTCCAATCTACAAGTGTAAATTTCCATAAACTGTAATAAACTTCACTGATGCTCACAATCCCCATTACATTTTAGCAGGTGTAGTAGGAATTTATCTTTGAACTATTTTTTTTGTTTGTTACTCACTTTATTGGAACATTTTAAACTGCGATAGTATTAAAAATGTTGGGAATGTAATAATAGCGATTTGCCGTTTGAGAAGCTAGTCTCCATTTGGCAATGGAACTTGTCAAATAAAGAAATAAATGTTTGCGCTGTAGTGATACTTGTCAAGTAAAAAAATGGCTGATCAAGTTAACGTGTTCATTGTGTTATTGTTGAGTTTCGTTTGTTGTGCATTTGAATTAATTTTTTATTTGAGAATCTTTGAACTTTGATATATATTTCATTTTTAAGGTAAGTGGATATTATTACAATTAATATACATCACTACTCTCTTAGTTAATATATTCAAATTATAAGGCGCTTGATGTATAAATGCTACAGCTTACTATTTCGAAAAAAAACTGTATATTTAGCGAACTACTTACTAAAATGTATTTATATAACAAATAATCACTTCTTTTTTTCAATTTTTTAGAAATGACCGGAAATAAGTGTGTTTATTTAAAGTGTGGACTAAGTAAGAGATCAGATTCTACAATTAAAATGTACCGATTTCCTGTGAATGACCCTACCAGATGTATTATGAATACCACATATAACATCTTACAATTGTTGAATACTTTCAGTAAAAATGAATTTTAGTTTCAATTTTATTATATATATATATATATATATAGCAAAAAATACATTTAACAAGAGATAATTTTATTTGCTAGTAAGTACCCGCTTTTATGACCATACATACTTGGTTCAGTTGACCTTTTGCCTGCTTTTATTATACCATTAAATAAACAGATAGTTTTGTAAGCATTTATGGTCTCATTGTAAAATATAATTTCTGAAAGTTGAAGGTAGCAACAAGCTCATCAAGTACATTTTTCCAGTCACACATTATGAATGAATTTATCATCCCAACAAATATTGATGTTAGTTATTTAGTTCACGATTTACCTATCCATAACTTCCTACAGTGATAATAGAAACAGATCCAAGCAGAATAAAGGTTGTTGGTCAAAACGGATCAGCTGCTCACGAGCAACAAGTGGGTCCGGAAAAGAAAACATTACGGTCTTATTAGGAGCAAACGCAGCTGGGGAGAAGTTACCCCCGCATTTGGTTTCTAGAGAGAAAAATGTGTGGGACTCAGGGCTTGCACACAAAAATTGGAATATGTGGGAATAACTTCGGCAACAAAAAATGGCTGGATGGAAGTAGAAACTTTCCAAGTTTATTTCAAAAATAATTTTATAAGAAATATACCCCGAGAAAGACCTGTTATTCTTATTTATGATGGGCACAGTTCACACGTTGGTATCTCTCTTGTCCAAATGGAAAGACAAGAAAATATAATAATTTTGAAACTTCTCCGACACACCAGCCACGTGCTTCAACCAATGGTGATTCGACCTTTGAAAATAAAATGGGAGGAAGAACTTACAAAGTGGAAGAGGAAACATTATGGCTGGAAACTTCCAAAATCTTTGTTTTCTGCTATTATTTCCAAAGATTGGGAAAGCATAGATTCGGTGATTATCAAGCATGGTTTTCAAAAAAACAAGAATTTTTCCATTTTGCGACTCTTCAGTTCCTGTCGAAAATTATGAACCACTAGCCTACAGACGATGGTGTGCTTTTAAAGAAAATCAGGCACACAGAGCCATGTCTACTAATGCAGAAATTGATCAGGCAAAATTAACACAATTACATGTTTGTCGGAAGAACAACAAGGCTTTAGATCCGGAAGGTCATGCGTGGACGCTGTATTCTTATTGAGACAAGTAGTTGAGAAACCCATAGAATATAATAAACCAGTATATACCAGTGCCCTTCTATTCAAGTTATAAAAAAAGTATCACAGGGCAAAGAGTACCAGATGGATAACAAATAACTTAAAATACTTTGCTACGCGGATGATGCCGTATTATATAAAACAAAATGCATGGCAACGTCAGGGGAACCTATACGCTGCAAAATAGAAATTGATGGTCATGTAATACAACAGGAAATGTAGAAAATGAGGTGTGACAGCAGGTCGTCAAAACAAATAAAGTAGCAGGATGCCTCAACAGCACTATTTGGAAAAATAAACATCTTACAAAAGAAACAAAAAGCAGAATATATAAAATAACAATTAGACCTAGAATGACATATACAGCAAAGACAAGACCCGATACAACTAAGACAAAAAGACTACTAGAGACAACGGAAATTACTCAGGAAAATAACAGGGAAAACACTTTTAGAAGAAAACATAAGAAATACGTGCAAGGTAGAAAATGTAATTAACTGGATACTAAAACGAAAACAAGAATTGAATAGTCACATTAGCAGAATGACAAGAGAAAGACTAGTGCGTATCGCAAGGGATAAATCGCCAACAGGCAGAAGAAGTATTGGTCGACCGAGAAATAGATGGTGAAACTGAAGAAGAAACAGGAAAGGAGAAGAAGAAATCAGGAACCTACACTTTTGGCACCTGTTACAAGCAACATCGTGGAATAAAATGTACCTATACCATCAACATCTGGAGTAAATGTTTTAGAAGCCGGTACCTTAGGCATTCAGGAAAAAACGTATGAGGAGCTACTTTTGGAACAAATAAAGTAAACACCAAAAACTGTCACTAGTAGGAAAATAATCTGTGGAGGTGCTGAAGTGATCACTTCAGAAGAAAAGAGAAGTGTAAAGAAGAGGAAACCTGTAAGTGAGGACAGCAGTAATGACAGCAGTCATGAAGAGATGCAAAGTCTTTCAAGCGGTGATAGTGTAGATGAAGGGCAAGAGATGGAGGAAGAAATCAATTCCCTTAATCAAATGCAGCTAGACTTGTCCAAACTAAATAAAGATGATTGGATTGTTGTTAAATTCAGTCAGAAGAAACAAACTAAAATGTACATGGGCCAGTTGACAGAGATGGAACCATGTCTAGAAGTTAAGTTTTGTAGGATAATTGGTAAGACATCCACATTTCATTCGCCTGTTGTAGAAGATAAAAGTGTAATCAATGAAGAAGAGATTTTTAGGCATTTGACCACGCCTTCAGTCGATAAAAGGGGAAAAATAATTTTTAACATTGTATTTGATCCTTATAATTTGTGTTAAATGATTTTTGATTTCCTTACCCCGATGTACCTTAACTTATTTCGTAACTATAATTTGGTAATCATACAACCATTTAAAGGTGGATTATATATATATATATATATATATATATATATATATATATATATATATTTCAAAAAAAGAGTAATACTCATTAATTTTATTGTAAACATTATAAATAAAAATATCACATTTCGTCATTGCCAAGTTCTTAACTTACAGTTCAAAGATACAACTAAGTAAATAAAAACTCACACATTAAAAATTATCAGTCTACAATTTCTGAGTTATATAAATTGTTGAAAGTCAGCACTTCCTTCTGTGTAAACTTAAATCTAAAGGACCATCTACTTGCATCTCTTCATAGAGGATACCGTCATTTGGTTCTGATATATAAGGTTGTTTCGTAAGTGTGTTCCAAGAAGGTGTATTTTCACTTTCTTTAATATCAATTAAATTTCCTATTTTGAATAGTTCGGATCTGCTGATCATACATTTAGTTATACAACAGGCTCTATTACAATTACAAGGGTGTCGTATCACATTTTCTCGAAACAAAGGTTCTGTGTTGGACAATCTATCCTCTACTTCAGTCTCTAATATAGGCTGTACACTTAAAGTATTTTGGTTTTCGTTAACAAAATGTTTGTAAGTTTTAACGTGTTTTCTCAAACTGCTAGGGTCTGTATATTTTTTGGAACAACCTGGGATTTTACATTGATATGGTTTATCAACCTGATGTGTTCTCGAATGTTTGAATCTGTCACTAGAATTTGAGTATGCTTTGTTGCAACCTGGAACTGGACATACGTAAGGTTTTTCGCCACTGTGTGATCTTGAATGAATTTTCAAATTCTCCGCTCGCGAAAACGATTTTTCACATTGGAAGCATTTGTGTGGTTTTTCGTTGGTGTGTGTTCGGACGTGAACCAGCATTTTGTATCTGAAATAGAATACTAATATTTAGTATATTTAGAATATATAGCAAGTCATTTTTCTTTCATTTCCTTAGATGATTGAACTTGTCAAGCAAAAGGGTTTCTAGTATTAGAGGGTACTTTCCATGTTGTTAGGTTGACAGTAAAAGTAAATAAAGAGTATGTGAGAAGTTTAATAAAGGGTTCAAGCTACAAATTCAAAAATACAAATGAAGAACATACATAAGACACGAAGAAAAGGAAAACCTGAGTATAAACTATAACGAAAGAATGTCTTTATATCATATGAAGAAACTGGAACAAAGTGGAAATATCAAAAACTTTTTGTAAATTGAGCAAACTTGAACTCAAGCTCTGGTTTATGTTTTTACTCATACTGCACTTTTCGGTGAAGTGTTTTCAATAATACATCACTTTTCCCTTTTCCACATTTTTTTGATTATATTTTTTAGGTAAAAGATTGTTCATATTCAAGAAAAATGCTGCTGTAAAATTAATTTATTACTATGATGGACACATAGGACACTTTCTATCCTACAAAATGTTACTATGGAAATATAAAAATCTATAGGATGTCTCACCAAACAATTCATATTTCCTGTAAGTAAATATGTCTACTTCGTCCGCATTGACTTTAGGATTGGCTCGTTTTTTGACATTCACGTAGAAACTTAACATTATCAGGGATGGAAATTATCTGTTGTTGGTTGTAGTTGTAACAGATTTTTTTATGATGATCATGTTTCGTAGCTATTTGAGATGTTTTCTTTAAAATATAAGTATTAGTTAAGATTTCGCCAATCAAATTTGGAATTATTGTTTAATATCGTTTCTACTCTAGAATATCTAGTGTCCAAGTTTCATAGCAAATAAACCTGAAAATGAACGTATCGCTTTTCTGCTGACTAACTTTTTTATTACTCTTTAGATTAAGTTTTAAGTGGCGTTTAACATTAGCCGTTAGTAGTGGATGCCACTGCTACTGTCCGGACATAACAGAACATGGAATTAGTTTCTTATAGTGACTTAAACATGGAATATCTAAAGAAATTATGCCAATAAAAGACGCATAACTGTCCACTGTCTACTGCTCTTCCACTAGGGAACGTAATTTGTCATTATAGATTCCAAGTGGCCACCATAAGCAAACTGTTTGAGTATAGTAGCGCGAGCGGCCAGTATTTTACCAGTAGTTAATGGACATTACAACGAGAAGACCTCAACAGACAGGGAGAATCAATGACCTCTTTTAATAACAAATTTTAGTAGCTTAAACGGAGCCCAAACTTCACTCTTTACACAAAATCAATATTCCATTGATGGAATGGGAACTGAGTTTGAATGGAAATAAATCTACTCATTTTACCATTTCGCACAAAGATATGAATACGTAAAGAGAGTATTTCTAATTTATAAAACTCAACTAACTCTATGATATTGGGGCTATAAGGGAATATTCATGATTGGATTTTTTATTTATGTTTTTATGAAGAGGACAAGTTTAATTGAGACCTGAATTCACTCGTATAGAAAGATGTGTACTGCTTAAACGTTGAGCTGGAAATGTGTTTACTGCTTGAATGTTGAACGGCGAAAGAGAGTGATAAAATCTTTTGATAAAGGAGGTTTCAAACTGATAGTTTTAGGCGTAGAGCATGCACTGGTGAGGTGTATTAAAAATTTGATAGTTCCAAGAGAGCAACTCTTTAGGAAGCAATTTGGCAGTAAAACTGGGAATAATCAGATATAAAATCGAACAAATAAGTTCATAAATCACACAAAAAATTAGGGCAAAAGCATTTGTTCACCCCAAAGCGGGTATTTTTACAATTTTTTAGATTGCTCTATATAATCTATTCATATTAAATATTGTATTAAGGACAAGGGGATAAAGTTCCAAATCAATTAGTTAAAACATAAGTATTTATTACTAATATCTCAAGGAAATAAACAATTTAAAAGTGTTTTGATCACCTCAAATACTTATGTACTCAAGGTTTTGTAGTTTTGGGTACATTGAGTACATTTTAGGTGTAATTTATAATTATCATCGATATCTACATATAAACATTGATCAGTGAACGATATATTGAACAAAGGTTAATTTCTCAGGATCTTTTGTGGTGTATAATTTTTGGAAGCGAATTTATCGTTAGACATTAAACGTTTTCCAAATATTTTTAGTAAACAAAAGACATTAACTGCTTTATCTCTTCTCTATCGGCACAAACTATTTTCAATTAGACAGAAAAATATTGAGATCCATCAATCATTTCTTTTTGAAGTAATTGACAATTAAAAGTCTGTGAAAAAGCTGATGAATTAAATGTCCCAACAAAACCATTATGTGGGTGCGAGATTGTTTGATACTGATCAAAAGCTCCTTCGCAAAAAAAATTCAATTTAATGTTTGGATGTGCATAAACTAATTTGTCTACAGGTTCCAAGCGGCCACCAAAAACAAACTGTTGGATTATAATAGCGGCCAGCATTTTACCAGCAGACAGGGACAATCAATGACCTCTTTGATAACAAATCCTAGTAATTTAAATGGAACACAAACTTCACTCCTTACACAAAATCAATATAATAATGATGGAATGGGAAATGAGTTGAATGGAAATAAATTACACGAAAAAGATGGGTGCAAGATTATTTGATACTGTTAAAAAGCCCCTTCGCAAAAAAATCAAATTAATGTTTTGATGTGTACATAAACTTAATCCGAATGAATTTTTCAGTCGATATGTGACAATATATGGAATTTAGGTAAATTATTATACCTCATAAGACAAAAATATAATTTTAAATATGCATTTTATTCTACATCGATACACCCAATATAAATCAAAGTGCAGGAATTTGTGCAAAACAATTTTATGGATGTATTTATTGCACTTGACATGACATGTACCTACTCATAAGAAAAAATATTACTCAACATCATAGAGAATTTAAAAATAGATGATAACTATCTAGTAATTTTATAGCGTATGCGTTGTCTAATCAGATTTCCGTTGTCTGAAGAGGGCATATGTAGAGATTAAGAAGAAAATTACTAGAAATTCTCAAACACCAATTTAATCATTTTTATATATAACAACAGTAAAAATACATTATAATTGTCGATGGCTAATTGATAAATATAAATTAAAATAGAATGTCCTGAACGTACCCACATAAAAAATTCGTAATGTATTGATAAAAACAAGCCTCAGTTTTTTACATTTTACGCCGCCGATTAATAGTAATCAGAAAAGATATTTTATCTATACAGAATTGTATTCACAGTAAATATCTTATTCATGTTTTCTCATCAATACACAGGGTTTTCAATAAGAATGATAATATTTGTAACGTTGTGAAACAAAATTAGAGAGCGGCCTATCTCAAAGGCGCATCATCCTTATTATAGAAAATTAAGTAGAAACAAGTTGCTATATAGATTTTTTTGTGTTGAATTTGAAACAGAACGATTGTAATAGATATAATTGAACAATAAACAATTTTTTTCACACTATACATCTCTATGGATGAAACATTTAATATATTATGTCAGAAAGTTATTCCCTCTACTTTTGCCGCTAATTTGCGTAATTGTAGCTTACATTTTGACTGTGGAGCATTTTATTTATTTCTTTCTTGCTATCAATGAATCTTCATAGTATATATCTTAAGTTTTTAACAATTTGAAGGTTCCAGAAGAATATATTAAGTGGTCTCCTGATAATCAAGACTGAAGTCTGTCGTCTGTAGCTATACGTAAAACTGCGTACTACTATGAAAGTTTTGTCAATATTAACTAAGCTCAATATCACATCGAGTTTTTGTACTGGAATCATAAATTTAATATAATAGCATATGAATATTAAATCATATAAATATGATCTTGATTTTGATCAGTAGTTCATTAAAACTTTTTACGGATATACCAAAATAATCAGAATATTTTTGTTTTGAACTGAATTCTAATTCAAGTAACCTGTTTGATGTACTTGATATATTCAGTTTTTTTTATGTGACGATCCTACTTACTAAAAAAAAGTTTATAGACTGATAAATCAGGATTCTACTTTGCTTGCTCCATTTGTTGGTCAGAGAAGTATTGAATGTAAAATGCAAAATGACGGTCATTGTGTGCGTATGCAACGACCGTCAGGAGAGCACTGAATACAGCTTAAGATAATATTGCATTTTGAGCGCCTTTTTTACAAATAAATGCGCTTTGTCCTTCCGTCTGTTTGCAGCAGCGATATTTCTCACAGTAAGCATGTAGCGAGCTCGGGTTTTTTGCATTTAATTCTTGTATCTACCGAAACGAAAGAAATTTTGGGTATTTTTAGCAAAAAAGTAATTGTGATCCCATGGGCCAAGTGTTCTCAAATGACATGATTTAACGTGAATCGACATCATGAGGCATCGTTCAACATCGAATGACAATAGAGTTCATTGGCTTTAACGTACGTCAATTCATGTCTTTTGAGGTCATTTTTCATTTTATAAACCAAATAATAGAATTGTCAAGATATAATGAGGATAGAATTATTAAGAATTATTGACATTTTTCTTCTTTTATTTTTTATAGAAACTTCCTTTTATAAATTAATGTTTTTGTTAATATTTATAGATTGCTAACGGTAAAAAATGCTCATAGTCTCTCGCGCCGAGAGTGTGACGACTTTTTTCTTGTTTTTACTTATCTGTACTACATATGTATAATAATTTAGTAACTTTTTATTTTTTGGGTTAAGTGGAATTTCTGCATAGATGCCAGCGCAACACCGTAAAGTTTGGTGCATGAAGAGGATCATTGAAAGGTAGATGTGTATTAATTAGAAATAATAATGTACTAAAGCGAATTGATTTATGAGGATTGACTTGTTGAGATCGAAGAACCCCAGTAAAGTAACCTTCCTATCGAATCGTTACCCTTTTTTCAAAACGTCCCCGTATTTTAATTTTTTAAACCTCCAGGATTCCTTTTTTTAAAAGGTAGTAGGCCTATCCCTCAGTGAGGATACATGACGTGGAAAAACAATATTAAGCGCCGTAATATTTTGGATTAATGACATTTTCTAATTTGTTTGTCAATCGAAAAATTTAATTTTCAAGAGAGCGTTTTTTGGTTAAGTGTACTTTCCATGAAAATGTTAGTATAAGTGATCAATGTATATGAAACAAAGTAAAAATCAGCAATTTTGGTGGACCATTATAAGTAAAATGTTTTTTTTTATTTCACGCTATTTTTTAAACTTAAATGTAGCTTCGAAATACTCAGTTTAGTCGGAAAACAGGCATATTTGTATATTCGGAGTATAAGATATCATCTGCATTTTCAAAATCTTTATCTACAGTATCATAACTACTAGTACTAACTCCAAAAAATAATGTTTAATTGTGGATTCAATGTGAATAAATAAAATGTACTACCTGGCGTTGAATCCTCTATTATTTCTGGTACATCCATCCCATCCGCAATAAAATAGTCCACCAACTCCACTAGCTGAATGTACTTTGGTAACGTGTAAAGCTAGTTGATCCAAAGACGAAAATAAAATTCCACAAGATCTCCAACGACATTGTACTTGTGGTAAAAGCTGCGTATTCTTGATAAAAGTACTGGTCGAACGAAGTTCTTTTTTTGGTATTTCTATACTGGATACTGAGTTTTCACTGTCACTCTGTAAAGAAATAGAATATTTGATTTTTCCTCATATCATTTAATGTACGAAGATGAATTTAATTATTAGTAAATCAGAGCAGTATTTTAAGAATATAAAAATGCGATTTTACATTTTATAAATTCACCTTGGTTACTATTCAATTATTACAGAACAAGAATTTGAAATGCAGAGCTACGTTCATGAAATCGTTTGAAAACAGATTAAGCTATTAATCAAAATAATCAGAGTGTACTCAATTCAAATGGTTATACACTTATTAGTTTCTCGTCACAGTCCAGTTAATGTGTATGAAATGGGAAGTTTCATGTATTTTATAAAAAAGCTGTTGGAAAGATTACAGATTATAAAAAAATTGACAATTGCAGAACTGAATTGCAGAACTTGTGAAAAGGAGCTATACGTTTTGATAGAACAAAGTCTACTCTTATTTGATGATATAAAAATGCTAACGGATTGCAATACATTTATACGGGTTTTGCGGGAACTACACGTCTGTTATGCCAGAGGGTGGTGTATCAGGTTTAGAAGTCATTTAGATAGATTGAAATATGATTAATCTTTATTGATATAAACGCTGTTGCTGGGAAAGAAGTAGGACTAGTGTTGGTAATAGGTACGCAAGAAATGTCTACTTGAAAGGCAAGAAGCTTTTTAAAAAAATATTGGCAAGGGTGCAGCTGACATTTGCTCTATATTCGATTATGGATCGGATGTATATTTTATACGTACGGAGTGAGGTAGAAAAAAAGATTAGTTCGAAATTTCCGCTGAGTAACTTGATGAAATCGAATTGATTTACGTACTCTATCCAGAGAGGGGATCAAGTTAACCATCCGATTGAGAATGTGACAAAAGTACACAATACTTTTATATTAGATAATATGAAATAACAATTTGGCTTAATAATAACTAGCTTTTAAATAAAAGAACGAACTCTGTAGCTATATTAGAACCTGAGATATAGATCTTTGAATGTAGAAAAATTGCCAAAAACCTACAAAAATCCATAACTCCACATTGAATGTCCGCGCCTAGCTCCTCTCCAACTCAACCGATTTAAGTGTTCAAAAACTCAAAAGAAAGAAGGTGTTTTAGCGAGTGTTCTTAAACCAAAACGAACTCTGTAGCTTTATTAGAACCTGAGATATAGATCTTTGAATGTAGAAAAATTGCCAAAAATCTACAAAAATCCATAACTCCACATTGATGTCCGCGCCTAGCTCCTCTCCAACTCAACCGATTTAAGTGATCAAAAACTCAAAAGAAAGAAGGTGTTTCAGCGAGTGTTCTTAAATCAAAACGAAGTCTTTATCTTGAATAGAACCTGAGATATTGAGGATAGAACGTGTGTATGTGAAAAACTCCCATATGTAATGTACAGGGGGAAATCGCATTTGAGTATAACTTGAGAATGGTGAAAATTAGATGAAATCCGATAGTTGATGGCTGATCTGTGCATCAATACCTTTCATTGAAAAAAAAAATTAAGCAAATCGGTTGGGTAGAACGCCTGAACGGACACGGAATGGAAATCATAAATTTTTTTAATATATAAGATAATTATAATACATATACCCGTAATATCTTATTTGATACTAAATTGAATTATGCCAGTCTATTGAATCTATGGTAGATTGGGAATTCTATCAGAGAATAGTAAGGTCTTTCAAGCAGGAAGTCCTTTGCCAATCTCCGTAACTTATTAAATGTATTTGCCATTTTTTCATTCTGAAGGTAGCTGAATAATTTTTTGCTACTGAAATGTTGTAATTTTTTACTAGATCTGAATTGTACCTTCATGAAATTGCTCACGATGTTTTTCTGTCGATAACCTCAAACTTTGACCACTTTGTTTTCATACCAAGGAAAATAATGCTCAGCATTAAACACTATTTCCTCAGTGATAACACCCATTCTCAATTGTAAAATCTCATAACGTTCTTTGTGCAACTAAAAATATAAATACCAGCTATTATAATGAGTTAAACAGCAGACTTGCTGGTAAAGGTGGCATTAAGCACAATTAAGTATTGCATATTATGGCATATACCGTACTAACAAAGCATTCATTTTGGTACGAAATAAGAAAATACTCCATTATATCATTTTGGACCGGCTTTTTGTTACAATCAACTGTATCCATTAGTTGGTACAAAATGTGATGAAACATCAAGAGAATAATAAGTGAAAAAAGTACATTAGGATTGATATTGAAAGTTTAATAATTCAATCTGGAATCTAACAGATATACTTAGATAGCGAAACCAATAGAAAAATATAACGATCGAGATGAAGGTGGAATGACAAATTAAGTGACTCCGACACTGTCAAGTAAGAGGATATTATTATGTATATGTACTTCTATTTACTTACCTGAGTACTAAAAGGAGAAGTAGGCGGTAAAGTTTCGTGAGACATGACCAATTTTCCAGAATTATGATCCAATGGTTTCAAATATGAGTATTTGTCGTCATCTTGGTAAACGTAAGGGTAATAATAATATAAGGGTTGACCCTCTATCCTGTAACGCGAAATTAACATTATAATAAATTAACTCGTACTTTTAGTAAAGTAAACAATGTTACTCTCGTCGAGTAAAAAATTTAAATTAACTCGATTTTACAATGTTATTTTATTTATATTCAAATAATATTGAATAATGAGTGCAGTGACGGTTATCAGTAAATGTTAATGTTGGTATATAGCCAAGCGGCATGTTATTAAATATTGTAAATATTTGAAATAATCTACTACAAGGTTAAGTGGTTGATTTAAAAAACTATATCATATGTATTTGAAATTAATACTTGTAAGAATATAAAAAATATACGGATTTTAGATCAAAAATAATTTAGTTCAAACATATAATGTATGACTTTTGTCTTAAAATGATTTAGAAAATCGATTATGTCATCAAAACATACTAAATTTTTTCATTTGTTTAATTTTATATACAACGGATTTTACATGGGTCATACTTTCGCTACGGTGATTATATTATCGGTTTCCTTCATATTTTTGATTTTATCCGTAAATATTTCACATAAAATATTTGTTTTAATACATTCTTGGTATCTGGAGAAAAAATGATTTCGAGGACTTTGTTTTTGCGCGTACAACAATTGAAGAAACCAAAAAAAATTGCCTGATTATCTGTTATGGTGCACTTTATGGGTTGGTGGAGTCATAGATCCGTATATCTCCAAAAACTATGATGTCCAGAATGCTACTGTTAATGGTGCTCTACAATCGATTGAGTCAAAGAAACATCGTATGATTTAACCCTATTAGATTATTTTCTTTCCAGTTTTGTGGTGAAAAAATTAGTGCTTTTATATTTAAACTTTATCAGAAAATGTCTTACCAATAAAGACTGTTTCATTTTCATTGACGTTACAAATATATATACACTTGTGTAAATGTAAAAAAACTCCCCTTACATGTACTAATAACATCTATTAAACACAAATTGGTTGCTAATATTCAGAATAAATATTTGTTTATATTCTAACGAAAAACGAAATAGTCACTGCAAAGAACTCATTGGGACTTCAATTTACTATTTTAATGTAATAATAATAGACTGCAGTACAAGCGGTAAATTCAAATATGGAAAGTTTTTAATAATATCTAGTCCTACATAAATTTTTCATTTATTTGACAGCTCATAAAATTGAAAGGGAAAGATTTACACATAGAAAAATAAGACGAAATATACCTTTAAAGAAATATATATATATATATATATATATATATATATATATATATATATATATATATATATACAAATATATTATATGATGCCAAAATATTTTGATATAAAAGGATCAACATAATCTCATACGTCTTATATACAATGCCCACTATTTAGGATTAGTCTTGTGGCCAGGCTTTTAGGCTGTAGGAGCCTTAATTGGGCTCTTTTTGTTGTGATAGCAGCTTGACTTACTCTCGCAGCAGTCGCTCCATTAATTTTACCTGTGAACTGAACTAAATAAATCTGGTTATTGTGTCTTTTGATTTAATAACTAGATTCCCGTGCTACACATATCTTATTTTGTCATATGTGGTTCGTATTATAAAATTTTATCTTTTCTCCAATATTTACGTAAAATTTCATCATTCCGTAATAAGTCTGTAAACCGGCTCTGTTGATTTTTATTCTTATCGGTTCATTTACTAACCTCTAAAAATTGTGAAAGTATTAAATTAATGGTTTTACCCCCCGCTGGATAAGGCACTGTTGTCTAAACAATTAGCTTATCGCAGAGAACAAAGTTGGTTCGTATTTTGATATTCTTATTAAATAAGTTCGAAATGATATCAACAGAAAAACCGGTGAAATCCGGTTTTAGGATTTTTCTGGTCAAAGGGGTCAGATAAGAGATAGAAATATTGATCAACGACTGTCCTCTTAACTGGTTTTAACTAGTTATTTCATATCTACTCTGTGGTAAATGTTTTTACCATCCAGAAATAAATATTGAAATTATATGAATTGCGTTTTATTTTTATGTTTAAAAATTACAGAACTGTAGTGAAGAACCTTATTGTTTCTATGGAAAATACAAAACCAATTGACTATTATGTCTGAAAACTACAGTTGATGACTCGGATTAACAAAAATATTTTTGTTATGTTCAACTTCTGCAAACCACTAATTTCCCTCTAATTTGACTTCTTTATCTGAAGAAAATAACTGGGAGCCAAATATGGAGATTATAATAGATAGTCAACTAATCCCGAGTGTGTCTGAACTATTGCGGCTGTTGCAGTGGCAGATCTGTGACTGGGAGCGTTATCCTGAAGCAAACACCTTTGCGTAACTTCCCTATATTCTTCACTTTATGATCTCATGTAGTTTTGCAACTAAATTGGCATAATAAGCACCGGTAATTGTGGCCTTTTTGTTAGTTTGAAAGACTACTTGTGTGCACCATTTTTAGCACCCAGACATGTTCATTTCGGTAGTAAGTATATTATACCACATGTATCTTCAATTATATATCTAATAGTGACACGATAATTTGGTAATACTATATCATTGCTATTTCAACATTTCTTGCGTGTGGTAGTGATTGTGGGTCCACTACCTACATGTTCATCTGTACGTAACTGTCTACCACAACTCCCAGCATCATGTTTTCACTATGTCATATGATACTGCAGTTTCACTTAGTGGATTCATCAAATCTAAATTCGCGTTGGGGTTAACTCCTTCAAATAAGACGGTTTAATTATCGGGAATTGCTCGACACTATCCTGATACTGAAAAGCGATTATACCAGTTCGAGCTTCAATTGTAGGCGTGCTTTATCAGGTTCAGATTTCTCAGTTTCTGGCACAAGTTTATACATATCAGGGTACAATATGACGTGATTATAAAGAAATAAATGGGTCTCCCGAAAAGATTAGAAGCGTAAAAGGGAAAACAATAAGAGTAACAGAAACAGAAAAATGTATATCTGAGAGGAAAATGAGGATGAGTTCGTGTGTATAAAATTTTTAAAAATACGTACATATACTTGTGCGATGGTACTCCGATATCAAGTGTTATAGCACAGTAATTATGAAAGATCATGAGGAAACCGTCTTAAGAAAATTTTATATAAATATTCCAATATTTTTCCGTTATATAGATGATTGCATTACTGCTATACAAAAAAATAAGTTATAACATGAATTAAAAATTCCATTTTCATCATATCGAAATTGGACAAAATAATAAAATTAATTTTTCATTATATAAAATTAACAATAACATAGAAACATAATGGTTTAGAATAGAGAATTGATCCTCAAGATATTTTAACTTCAATTCATATCATCATCCTATATTTCAATAATGCTTAGCAATTCAAAAAACAAAACCGGTTTTAAAAGAAAATAATTATCCTGAAAAAATTATTTAAAAAAAATATTTAAGTAAAAGATGAACAAAAATCAATAAAGGAAAAAAATAGAAACTGACCATCAAAACATAAAAAAAGCCGTGAGCAGCAGAGCTCCATCACGAAAGTCGAATTTTTCGTGGAATGAAGAATTTAACTAATACACAAACAAATCTTTCCATAAAATGAATTTCTTGGAAATGATATCAATTCTCAACCTTATTTCTTTATATGGAAAATTTGCTATTCCTCAATAACTTTTCATTTCATAAGTTAACTCTCTCTCTCTCTCGAATGAAAATTCATAATTTCAATAGACCCGGTGGTCTCGAACCCTCTTGTTCAATTCCAATTGACAACAAAGAAAAAATTGTCATAATGAGAAGAAATTTCGAAAATGGGAAGTAAAAAAAATCACCCTAGCAACGATCATGCTCGTATTATTCATTAAATAGGAGGCGGTCCAGTTCAACAATTACAACGATCAAAATGATTTCGGGAGTTTTGTGCTAGAAGAACTGAAGAAGAAAACTTTGAACTTGAGAAAGACAATTCTTCAACATCACCCCTACTTGCATGCGAAGTTCGAACCCTCTAGTTAAACTTTTTCTGGCCAAACAATAAGAAAATATAACAAAAATGACCATAAAATGGAGAGGGGTGGAGATGGAAAGTTTCGACCTTAGACAGGAAATCATCTCGCAACTAATTGAACCTACATGTGAAATTTCATTTTTCAGCCGCTTTTCGTTTCACCTGCAGAGGTGAGCAAAGGTCAAAAATCACTTTTTTTGCACTGCGACCCCTCGAAATATTCATTTGTTTTCAACCAAACTCTAATAACATCAATCAATGCTAATTTTGAACCAAATCGGACCCATAGCAATTGCTCAAGAGACGAAAATAAGAATTGTAGCTTAAACACACACACACACACACACACACACACACACACACACACACACATATATATATATATATATATATATATATATATATATATATATATATATATATATATATAACTACAGACATTCGAAAAACCATCATAATCGTGTTCAGGAGGTCTCAAAACATGGGAAAAATGATGTGCCCCCCATTTTTCTTCTAGTCATGCCTACCGTAATAGTCTAATTTTTCCTTGAAAAATTCGACTAAAAGCTTTCCCTTACTATATTTGGAAAAACTTTCCAACTATTTAATTATTTCAATAAATTATAATCTAAAACTCGTAAACAAAAGAACTAATATTATATATTAAGTATCTAGTAATGATTGTGACGTTATAAGTGATTTTTAAAAATAGTTCACATACATAGGATTTTGAAAGCTGTCAATATTAAAAAAGATCTTAACAAGTAAGCAAGTAGAATTTATACAACTACAAATAATGTAATTAGAGGTTTACTTTTGAAAATTTGACGTTTCGACCTGTTGCGGTCTAAATCCAAATATTACTTGACATTGATAACTTGCAAAAATATATCATTTAATAGGTCACTTACAACATGAATATAAATGCAACTACAAAAATTCAATCATTTTTATTTTTGAGAATTGACAACTTAAGTAAAGAAAAAAATATTGTCGTTAAAACAGATTTTTATTTTGATATTCATATTGTAGGTGATTTATTAATTAATTTAATTATGCAAAATATCAATGTCAAGTCATATTTTAATAATAACAATAATTAGTTGTTACGTACACGTTAATTTTTACCGTTTTTTTTAAAAATTAATTTTCTATCAAAAGGGACCTGAATCAAAAGGATTTATCAAGATAAACATATAAAAAAAATTACTTGTTTTTTGGGCCTTGTTAGTAACTTCTTCGGAAAATAATGTTCAGTTTCTTTTTATATAAATCATTATTCCTACGTGCTTTAAGAATACTTGTTTCATTTATATTTCCACAGAACATATTTTTCAGTTTTATTCAAGTATTTAATTCGACGAAATCTTCTTCGTTTTTCAAATTAATATAATATTTTCCTCATGTGGAATTTGTTTACAATTTTTGTTTACATTGGTGGAGTGGTGATTTATTGGTTATCCGTTCTGTACCCAAAATATAAAATAATAATAATTTGAGAAGTTATATAGTTCAGATGCCAACATTACGTTTCGTGAAATGATAAATAAAATTATCTATAATTATTTTAGAGAAATTGTACAGTTGTATAACTTTCATAATTACATTATATTTACCGTATTCTAACAAGTTACAAAACAAAGTGTGAAAGTTAACAAAAAATATTAATGAGCTATTGTCTCATGAAATCATTTTATTGCCATAGTCTGGCACAAGTCTAGAGCGAAATGATATATTATGTTCACATAAAACTTCTAAAAAAGTAGACGATGCTAACACTGGTTTATGGAGAGAGTTAATACTAATACAGACATCTGTCTTAGTCACTGAAAACACCTATAATGCAATTCAGAAAGAATTGTTTATATTTAGGAAAAAAAGTTTAGTCGGTCAGTGACATCAGCTATTTAATTCCTCTAGTCTCTAGTCTATTTTTAACAATTCTTCTTCAAAATTATTGTAACAAAATTCTTTAGCAAAGTAAAACCCTATACATTTTATGAACGTTGTTATTGTGGAGGCTATAAAAGACCCACCACACAGGTAGAATTTTCATTGTTATTTATATGATACTCCGCTGTGGTTCGGGATTATTAATAATGGCTAATTTAGTCTTTTAAAGGCGTCAGGCCTGACTTAAAAAAGGTATAATAACGAAGTGATATTTATTTTTGGTGATATCTACCTCCCTTTTTGAAAGACAATACGCTGCTATGCAGGGAGCGTTAAAAATAGTCAATTTTCTTATGTTATAAAAAGTACAAAGATCGAGAACAGCATCTACAACTTAAAAGTTGAATTGTGAACTTGCGATTATAAGTTTTGAAAATTCCACCTTTCTGCTATTTAAATCTTAGCTTTAAACAAAAAAATATTGATTATTATAATTTATTATTGATTTTGATAACGTATTCTGCAAAATTATAGTTCCTAAATGTGCCTGTTTTTTTGACAGCTGTGTATTTATTTGTCCGAAAAAATATTTTGAGAAATTAAATTCATTATCATCATGGATAGAAAATTATTACATTATTGCTTCATTCTAGCCCCCTGAAGAATATATCAAAGCGCTCAACTAGGAGAGAAGTTCATCTTCTACTGAATTTTCAATGAAAAATCCTTTGGGTATAAAATTTCTATATTTTTATCATATTCTATAACTTCAAAATAAAGCACCGAGGCATTATCGATACACCCATGTAATATCGATAACAGTTACATCCCTCGAGACCTCCAAATGGTTGGTATTGATTAATTCCATAAACAGCAGTTGCTTCATGATGAAAATATCAAAACCATCCAGTTCTGGATATCTTGAAGGATCAAAATGACAAACCTTGATGAACTGGTGAAATGAGTGTTGCGTTAAGGCAGAGTAACATAATTTTAAAAGCAGATATAAACTATAGTAATAATATAACGTTCAGTAGATTTTTTGTTATGTTTATTCTAGTTCTAGCAGTAGGCCAATATAAAACGTAGCATATTAATGGTTGATGTTATAATTTAACTCGATGGCTTGTGGACCGAGATAAAACGAAATGGTTAAACAAGCTGCTATTGTATCTAACCATCTAAAATTGATAGAGTCCACAGAGGAACTTTATAGGTTTAGTAAAGCCACTGACAAAGAACTATATGACGGTTAGGTTCTAATCTCAAAACTTACATAGACTTAGTGAAAAGAATTAAACTGGAAAATGTTTATATATGACTTTATATAAAGCGATTTCAAAGGTAAAAGAGATAGTCAAAACAACGAAAATTTTTGGAGAAATAGTACTACTAACGCTGGACATCAAAAACGCGTTTAATTCTACACCCTCATAATCTCATTCGGAATCTCTAAAGCTATTTATCGGACAGGAAACTTATAATTCGAGATCAACAGGTCAAGAACGTTACCAGATATCTGTGCTTGAGCCTACAGTTTGAAATGTGTATTATGATGGCATATTTCATATTAACATGATAAAAAAGTCTTCTTTGTAGAATGTGCAAATGCTATCACAGTTTTTACCACGGATAAGATAGCCATGCTGGTGGCAAACATAAATATGTCAATACGAAGGATCGCAAAATAGTTTAGCTTGTCACTGCCGTACTCCTCCTAGATGGAAAAGGCAAGGTTACTAGAATAATAGAAGGTTTGTGACAATAAACAAGATACGCAGTAGACAAGTGGCGTCACAGGTTCTTCACAGCTGGAGAACGGCAACAAGTCTCAATAAATTCATTAGTTAGAAATATATTCGTTTGTATAGCCAGATTAGCAAGAGATAACACACATCCTCATAACATGAACATAATCTTAGTGAGGTTCTGTTTGACATAAAAATATAAAGAAAACAAAAATGTAATCATAATGACGTAGCTGGTGTTCTAGCAGCTGATCGTTTGTTTACAAGAACATGCGCATGTCACAAAACTTGCCTTTGCCTTTTCCCAAGGTTACTACAATAATAGAGGAAAAAGTACTCAACTAGCGATTATAGGTATAGGACACATATTAGTACACAACAAGAACTAAAATACTTGGGTGTATTATTTAAGAAGTTAACAAAATTGACATTAAAATAACGTTTATGGCAACAGGTATCCTCTGATTCTGATTCCGTTGATTACCATATTTGGGGTCGATTGAAGCAACTAGTTAACACACGGAATATTAATAAATAATCAACAACCATTAATTTATAGAATTTCACTTCTTTAATAGTAATGAGTATCCGTAATTCAATACGGCAATTAACAATTCGGCAATAAAAATTTATAGAGGCTGGTGGGTTCCATTTCGTATACTTCAATTTATTTTTTTGTTGCAATCATTGTATTTTTTTCATTTTTTTATTTACGCGTCTTAGCTACATAATTTTATTTGTTTCAAACTTGTTGCTCGTTATTGTTACTGTTTTTTGTTGTTTTGTATTTGTCGTTATTGTGTAATTTATAACATTTGTTAAAAATATTAGATCATTAGGTGATACATCATTATGGTCGAAAAAAAATTAACTTCATCGTATATGTCATTCTCATTGGTTAGTTTGAAAATGAGTTCTTGCATTAGAAAATAATTTTATACGGAGTGCAAAATCAAATGAGCTGTGTAAAACACTATAGCCAAATGAAATATATGGTCAATTTCACAAACCCCCCTGTAAATTAATAAAGAAGAGGAGTTGACATTTTAGTAGTCGCATGATATCTCCTTCCCTAGGGACTCTATACAGTGCTTTTCAGATAAAAGTATCCACCTTCAATAACTTTTGTAATACTGGTATTTAGAAAAAATCCAAAAACACGTCAATTTATGTTGGAAGGGGCAAGCATTATGGCTTATTTAAACTTACTGGAAAAGCCACCCCCTCACCCCTAGCAGCATCCCCTTTATTTTTTTAAATTACTTTTCATATTTTTTATGTAAAATTTGGATACTCCTGTTTGAGCTGATTTCAAAAATGTATAATACTTGTAGGTTAAAGTGGTTAGTTTATGAGATAAACAATTTTTCTTTTAAGAGCACAAATTTTACTTATTATTTACTTTCACCTTATTTGCCTGTACTAAAATGGGTTGTACAACAGTTCAAACTCTTTAATCTTTTTAACTGTGCTATTTATTATGAAGTTACAATAAGTGTTCAAAATGAGTACCATTCACTTCCATACAATGGTATAATCTATTTTGAAATGCCTCTCTGACATTGCTTAATACGGCTGGATTTAATTGTCGACAGTCATTTTCTATCCTCTCTCGTAAATCATCCAGAGATTCTGGTTGGGTAGCATAAACTTTTGTTTTTAAATACCCCCATAAAAAGAAGTCTAGGGGTGTTAAATCCGGTGACCTAGGTGGCCACTCCATCATCTGCCCCCTTCTACCTATCCAACGAGCGGGGAATGTTTCGTTTAAAAATTGTCGGACAGGCATAGCATAGTGTGGGGGAGCTCCGTCTTGTTGAAATACCAGTAAATCTTCGGAAAGGTTATCATCATTTTCTATTATTGTTGTAATACGTGGGTCAACCCCTTCCCTGAGTAACTCAAGATATGATTCACCATTTAAATTTCCGTTGATGAAGAAAGGTCCGACAATGTGGTCACCTAGGATACCACACCAAACGTTTAACTTTTGGGGATGTTGTGTATGGAATTCACGCATAATATGTGGATCACTTTCAGCCCAATATCTACAATTATGCCTACTTACTAAGCCATTTAATGACCATGAGCATTCATCAGAAAAGTAAATATTGTTTAACAATTGTGGATTGTTATTGATAATTTGCGTCATTGATTCGCAAAACTCTAGACGACGATCAAAATCATCTTCACCAACTTAACTTTGTATGGGTGGTACTTGAATTTATGTAGAACTCGGAAAACTGTAGAAGATGAAACACCGATCGCTCTACTTATTGTTGACAACGATTGGGGTTGTTGAGCCTCTAAGCTGACTTGCCCTAAAATTGCCACTTGGATTGCTTCGTTATTTACGAGTCCCTCTCGCTTATGCACTTTATTGCAAACAGACCCTGTTGCGGTAAATTTCTCCATCAGTTGAATTACATACTTATGTGTTGCATGTCTTCCGTCATGTAATTCGTTAAATATTCTAGCAGCAGCTCTTGCACAATTATTATTTTGGTAGTATAAACCTACAATTTCAATTCTTTCTTGCAAAGAGTAAACCATTTCAGAGAAACAAAATAAATAATGTATCAAATTACACTATCAATAGTGACTACAAATTCTAGTTGACAATGTCATACTTTAATAAAAAAGTAGAGTTTTTTGTTGTTTGGATTTTTTAAGTAGAATAAATAGCACAGTTGAAAAGATTAAAGAGTTTGAACTGTTGTACAACCCATTTTAGTACAGGCAAATAAGGTGAAAGTAAATAATAAGTAAAATTTGTGCTCTTAAAAGAAAAATTGTTTATCTCATAAACTAACCACTTTAACCTACAAGTATTATACATTTTTGAAATCAGCTCAAAGAGGAGTATCCAAATTTTACATAAAAAATATGAAAAGTAATTTAAAAAAATAAAGGGGATGCTGCTAGGGGTGCGGGGGTGGCTTTTCCAGTAAGTTTAAATAAGCCATAATGCTTGCCCCTTCCAACATAAATTGACGTGTTTTTGGATTTTTTCTAAATACCAGTATTACAAAAGTTATTAAAGGTGGATACTTTTATCTGAAAAGCACGTACTATATAGTAGAAGTATATAAAGTTCCTCATGACTGATCCTGTATAACTGCTAAGTGTCAATGTACGACAATGTTGATACCTAGCATAAATCTGTAGATAACGAAAGCAAATGGCGGAGGAATGTTGAAGTTATACTTCAGGTTGATTACAACTTTCTCCTGCTGCACGTACTGAAGGGGTTTTTAGTGAGTAGAAATTCCACACTATTTGCCAAAATTCATCAAACTAGTGTGCAGATGTTTTGGAATATTTTCCCCCTATGAAAATACTGTTTCTTACGTTCAAAGAAAATAGGACGTATCTATTATTATATAACATGGCTGAACACATAAAAAATGTCCGGCGACAATTCTCGACTTCTCTTCTTTGTGCGGATCTTTGTAAACTTTTTGTCTCCCTAACTCTGCTTAAGTAAGTGGTAATTAGAAAAAGACAAAGTGACAAACTACTATAGTGTCCCATATAAAACTTAATTTAAAAATTTTTATATTAAAATTTCTATAAGTAATAATTAGAGATGTAGAGATTCCATAGATAATTCACAGTTATAAATGGCTTCTTTATGTACCGTAATATCATATTACAAATATCTAATGACATAAAGCTGTATCATTAAGTTCATAGTCCTACTGAATGTAAGAAAATGTTTGCCGTGAAAATAATCCTTATTAAAAAAGGTCGAGAGAAATTAAATGAAACACTATACTTATAGTTTTACAAGTAGAAAGCAAAATAGATTATATAAATACAAATATCTTAGAAAGTAGGTTGTATTGTGGCCCTATAGTAAATAAGAATTAGAAATTCTTAATGATTGAAAATATCATTTTTAAGAAACTATACATAACACGTGTCAGCTGAAAAGACACACACACACACATGTGCGCGTGGGAAATCCCGTCCCTCTAAGCATCTAGCCACCGATAAATCCATGGATGGATATGAAGAAAAGGAATCCACCACCCCCTGTCATTTCGACAGGTCCTCATTCTTCTTTGCGTCACAGTTTCGCGCGTAGAATCTTTTTTCTTCCCTCACTCCTATCGGAGATTCTAGGCAATCTTATCTTTTTGTTAAAAGTTAACCTGTTGGTAATACATTCTTGTCTTCTTAGTCTGGTTGAATTAATGTGTATGATTGGCTTTCATACGTAGATTGGTTTTTATCGAGGTCTGTATTTTTGCATGTTGTATTTCTATGCTCGCCCCGAATTTTATGTTTTTTCATCCTTTCTTTTAATGTCCTCTTTAAGTTTCCTTAGAATTCCCGCTAGATTTTTTCTATATCTTTCGGCAGACGTGCCTCTATCAGAGGGTTTCTCCCTATTTCTAGAGTTTCCAGGCTCAATGCCTGTAACTCTTTGTTTTGGTTTCACTATCTTTACATGAAATATCTGACTACCTGAGTCCGCTTTTACTGCACTTCACTAACAACGTGTTCCTTCGATGAAATTACTGAGAAAAAACAATTTAAAAACTTATTTTCAATATTAATATTCTACATTTTACAACATAATTCATGTTAAATGTAATATCATGTGTTTCGTGGCAGCTTCCAATCATTTTTAAAGAATAAAGATTATTTTGTTGATATGGTAATGTGCGTCTGAATAAAATTTTTAAGAAATTTTATTAATAATAATTAATAATGTTTTTGGCGACCCCGTAAGTGAATAGATTTTTATACACTCTAGAGACCGACAAAAAAGCCTACAAAATTGTCTCGTAGAGCTAGTTGCTTGAAGCGCCTGTCTTACACTCGCTTATTTCGTAATAGAAGAAGCCACATTCTGAGAATTTATATTTCCATCTCTAGACAGAAGGTTAAATTTCTGCAACCAATGGTGATATTCATTCTGATCACCCTGTAGTAGTAGCGCAAAAGTGCGTTCAGTAATGAAGTACATATCTGACTGTAGGTGAATTGTCGTATACATGTTTTTATAAAGTTTTTTTACAACGCCTCATTTATTGTATGTACTTTTACTGACATTACTGGACATCTCGATAAATAACAAATCTACGTCTGTAAAAATCCCAGGCAAGGTAATACTTCTGATGTTTTCGAAAAGTAGTGGAGCATTTTTCTACACCGAATTCTTAATTGAAAGAAAACTATTTTTTAAAGAGATAGAAGATCTTGATGAAGTTTACAATACTTTTCAATATTCCTTTTAGAATTATTGTCAATAATTTGTTCTCATCAGGTAGGAATATGAAATATTCAACAACTATTAAAGTGTTCAATTTCATAATCCAAACCAATAGAGATAAAAATTAAGAATTAAGAGATTAGCAAGGAATAGGATACCGGAAAGATAGAGTACAAGAAGAAACGGTACCCCACTCCAGCACTAGAAGTTCGAGTTCCTAATTGATTAGGAAATAAAACTAACTAAAATAACAAGTTCATACTTTCATCCAACGTGTTTTTTTCCACAAAGTATAAAGTGTATATTTTCATTTTGAGCTTTTTCCGAACGTATGATATAAAACTTATTATAATTTAAAAAAAAATACAATTCAAAAATTGTTCTCCTTTTGATGTATTTGTGAAATTAGAGTTGTTAAAAAAAATAGAATATAATAAATCGAATATTTCATATTATCATCTCAAGAATTCGAAAATTTATTTTGAAACAATTCTGTTAAAATGATAGTCAAAGTGATAAAAATTTATTAAAAATGGTAAACAATTTCAATATTCTAAAATTATATACTTTGACGATTATGACATTTACATCCACTAATGAATATTTCGTTAGAGTGTGTATATCTGATTATCACAAGTGTTAATAAAACATGTAGACGACAAACATTACTTAAATAGTTATTCGTCGTTTATTTACTTTAAAAATAACTTTATACTATTATAGAATAAAGTGTGCGTGTGCGTGAATATTTGAAATTCTGTTGTACGAATGCAGTTCTAAAAATAGAATAGTAGGATTTGTTGTGATAATTAGAAGATATTTATCTAACCCACAAAATCCAATGATCAATGTTTTTAATATTTATTAACATTGTTAAGTATTTATTAAAGTACAAAACCCTCAATCTAAACTGAAATTGATCAGTTGAGTACTAGAATCAGCGGGACACAATCATTGAATACTATAGATTCACTCAAATTTATAAAAATATTTTTTCTAATTTGCAAGTAGTTCACATTTACCATTGTAGTAAATAGCTTTATTATTATCAATGGTTTATAGTTTTGTTAGTATGTTAAGGACGTGTAATTAGATGACGTGAAATAATGCTGTGTCAAAAAATTTCTCATCCGACCCCTCGTTTCTGACCTATAGGCATTTAAAGTTGCGAAATCAGATGTTATATTTAAGCATAGTTTCTAAATTATAGACTCGAGAAGTATGACTTTTTAATGGATGAAAACAATATGTAACTTTTATAGGAAAAACCCGTACACTTTGTATAATAAAGTGATATATTAAGTAATAAAAAGTACCGCTTAAACTGTACTTAAGATTTTATTAGTTAAAATTTGAGAAAACATAATCTTTATTGATACGATTGAAAAAAAGTACATTCTGTCCTTTATTATATACAATAGCAAATAGTTTAAAAAATATAGAAGATAATAAAAACGTACCAAAAAATCCCCAAAAATAATCCACCACCAACACTGATTTGATAACGTCTTACTCGATTCGAAATATCACAACGTACTAATTTCGTATTCCATAAAACGGTATTGTAATTTCCCCTGTACCTTTAGACCACTGTGGTGTTAAGCTTTTTTTATTTCAAATTATAAAAAAACACATGTTATACAGTCGTCCATATGGATACCTCCCTTCATTGTCTAAAAATTCGCTGAAAAAAAACCTGTTTCATTCATATGGTTAGTTGTATCAGATTAAAAGGGACCCCATACAGAGATGAGGAGTGCCATTGGCGTATACTTGATCACTATATGGTTATTTGCAGGAGATTTAATTCATTATTCGATTACATATATTTGTATGAAAATATTTCTCGGTATTATATGTTTTATTTTAGACTAAAATTACAAATACAGGAATTATAAAAAAAGTGAAATAAGGAAATATTTATCATTAATAGAAAATAAACTTGAAGGATATTAAAAGGCGTGCATCAAGACTATTTAGACAAAATCACATTGTACAACTAGTGTTTTGTTGTTATTTGGTGAGGATAACTCAGCATGAACACCAAAATATGGTTACCGTAACGTTAAAGTCTGTCTCTGTCTGCTCTCTAAACAATATGTAGTTTTCAAATGCTGTATCTTGTATTAGATGGATAGAGACGAGTTTTGTACGTCATTGAACAGTGGTGAAAATTTATTTCATACTATTGTTTGGGTAATGTTAGGAGTGGTTTGGAGTATTGCTGACAATTCTGATTGTGAAATGAAAGCAACTCACACATTAGAAACTTGGTAATTCAAAAAGACTAAATTTAAAGTTGCTGACAGCTTGGTCGATTTTGATCTCGCTGTACGGCATTCATGATCTTTTGGGTACATCAGATAAGCGATTTCGACCTCGCCATATCTTGTACTACCACGAAGAATCAGTTTTCCATATTCAATATTTTTGTAATGTTAGTAATGTGGCCCTAATTTACATCCAATCAGGTGAGACATGAAATCCTTATATGGTCTTAAGGAGTATCACATGACAGGATACATCACAGAGCTCTTGTTCAGTTGTCTTTCCAAACCATGAACCAATAGTTATTCCATTGAAGAATATAAATAATTGGTAACAAATTTATCGTAGATTATTGAATTTATTTTTAAATTTTATTTACATTTTCATTGTTTGTTTGTTTGCGACTAAATCCGCAATCTCATGACACAATTCTGATTTTAATTTTGATGTACTCCAGCACCTCAAATCCTTTGGTACTCAATGTATATATCAAATGTTTAGGATCAATATTATTTTGAGGTGAAGCAAATTTATGTTACCGACGTATTGGAAGGAAGAAATGTTTAAAAATTCAGTTTTATATGGAGTTATTAATTCGTTTAATAAGACCTTATTGTTTATGAAAATTAATTATGTTTATAGAAATATTTCATTTATTCTGTTATTTAACTTTTTTCGAATCAGTCTATGAAACACCCGTATTAAAAACCTATCCATAATGGTCCAAATTCAACCAGGCCTTCAATCTGGTATGTCCCAATGGGATTTTACAAAAATGCCAAACTTCTACAAGTTCTACAAATATAATAATAAAACTTTCAGGGGGTTTTTCAATGCTCGGTTATATATTAATAATAGTCCTTACTAAATCAATAGGCTCCATTAGACAAGGATATTCTAGCTACTATTTCTCTGTGAAAATTCGATATACATTAAAGCTAGTACTTGGACTTCATTATAATATAGATGTTGCATGTAGTCAATTTTCGTTTTTCACATAATCTAGTCATTATTGTAGCTAAACGACTTTATTATAATTAAATTTTCAATCAAATTAGCTTGTACAGATTTTACTTTATATTAAATTTTCATTCATTCTCATAAGCAGAAGCAGGAGTACTTCGGTTGGGTTGTTTCTTGATCTTTTCTTTATGTATCTTGACGACTTTCATAATTTCATCTAGAACGGATTTGGAAATCTTAATGTAGATCTTCATTCTGAACATACTAAGGTATACATGCAGTGTTCATTGATTTTTGGTTTTGGAACATTTTTGGACATCTATTATTGCTTATTTTGGGTGCAACCACATATTTGCCGGTCGTGTGTCAAGATGTTCCAAAACTTGTTTGTATATTAATAATTTTTTTTGAATCCAAATCTGCGAGTTCCTAACTCTCAAGCAATACCTATTTTTATATTTATCAACTGTTTAATTTTTTTAATACTGCAGTTTGATCATTATTTATTATTAGGTTTTTTATTATGGTTCTTGTTAGTAAATTGTTATGAATACGCAGCATATTTGTTAGTTGGTAACGAGGTGCCTAATATTCGAATTATTAAATAAAAACCATTCAAATATTACATCTGATTAATTTGACATTACACGTGTCTGTATTTCGAATAGTGTAACGCCACTGTTTAATGAGACTGATTCAGAGTGGAGGCTAATATAGTTATTGTTACGTCGCGTCGTCCTAATGCCCTATCTGCTACGAACCTCAATTACCACACATATTAATGGTTCGACTGAAAGGCCCCCAGCAAAGTGTCTGCTGTGTGTGTTTCGCCGTGTCTTTGAAAACTGGACCGTTTATTTTGTTTTGTGCCTGTATCAACATACGTAATAACTACACTGTTGTGGTATTATACTACTAGAATTTTAGTTCTCGTTTAAAATTCTAGGTTAACCTTTTTCCTGTTGTAGGACATTCTATAACAATCAAATTAATATTTTTCAAATTATTTCATATTGTTATTTAAACAATGCAAGTAAGGAAATCCTATCAAGTCTCATTTGTTTATATCAATGCCTTTTCTGTTAATTTCCGGCCTCCGAGAATAGTAACATTTTTTTAAGTGTGAGTTTTTCGTATCCAAAATAGCAAATTCTTTGTGGTTGTTTTATATTATCAGGACGAAGCAGACGTTTATGACTAGGTTCAAATTTGGTGATCAACAATGGGCTTCTCAAGTGTGTTGAGTAAGTTGTAATGTTGCTATTCTTCAGTAGATGAAATGCAACAAAAGTTTCATGCCATTTGCTACGTCTGGGGTGTTGTTGGCATCTTCAAGTCTAGCGAACAACCCCTATATTATTCATAAATATGAACAAAATTAATTAGTGCGGGATTTGGTTGTTTTGATATGAATGGATCAAAGAAGGAACGATATATCTTCAGGTCAGATTGCAATTTGAATGAACTAATGCCAAGTGTTCCAAAGTTTTTTTGCGCCGAGAGAGCATTCACTGCCAACTTTTTAGATTTGACAGATATGAGTCACGGGCTTCCTATAAGAAACCGCTGATAATACATCTGGCAAAGACTTCTTTACAATTCATATATGTAAATTTATGCATCTAAATATTCTTGATTTTAGGTTTCTTCTGTTTTAAAATTAGTTTCGACGTTTCGAGTTTTCTTAAAGTCTATCAAAATATGATATTGGTACTGACAATTTGCGTATTTATATTAATGAATAAATTACCTACATAAAAATAAGAATAAATAATGGGAAAAATTAATTTTTCCTTCCTCCCCTCTTCTCAAATATGTAGCAGTAATCAATTTAATTATACGTAGTTTTATTAGAATTTACAAAATACAGCTTTAAATTTTACTTAAACTATTTAGGTGAACCATTTTTAACTATTCCCTTTTTCGTGTATTTGATTCAGTTTCAAAAATTTTTGAATCTTTATAGTTGAAATTATGTTTTTTTGATATTTATTTATAAAAAATTCAAAATAATGAAATAAATTTTCTTGATGTCACATTATATAAAATTAACAATAACATAAGAACAGAATATACGAAACCAACTTGGTCATCCAGATATTCGAACTTCAATTCATGTCTTCATATGTCACAAAAAAGATCAGTGATAATAAGTTTGACTGATGGATCTATCCAACTATCAAAATCTGAATTTAGATGCCTAGCTATTCAAAATGCAAAAACTGCATTGAAAGAAAATAATTATACGGAAAAAATGATAAAAGGCTAAACAGATACTACAATCAATTAAAAAATAGACCAGAAACGAAACATAAAGCATTTTTCCTTACCATATGTACAAGGACTTTCCTAACAATTATCAAATTATTTTAATAAATATGATATTAATATAAGTCATAAAGGAAATAATACACTATCCAAATATTTCACTAAATTAAAATCTAAAACTTCAAAAAACAAAAGAAGTAATATTATATATCAAGTAGTAATTGTAACGCTGTCTACATGGAGCAGACCTCTCAATATTTAGAAAATAGACTAAAAGTTCACCAATACGATAAAAAAATAAAACTGCGTTAACGAACCATGAAATATCAAAAAAACATAAATTCAATTATAAAGATTCAGAAATTCTTGGAATGGAATCTAAACACGAAAAGGAGAATTTTTAAAAATGGTTCATATCAAATTATTCATTATAGTATTAAAATAAAACTATAAGTTTTTTCGTTATTATGAACGTGAACCATTGCTAAAAATTTTTAGAAATGGTCATCACAGTCAAAATATCATTTTTCATAGTAAAAATCTTCTTGTCAATATTAGACGAAATATTGTTCTTCATGGTCGAAATATCGTCCTTCATGTTCAATATTCTCTCATCCATATTGATAGCAATATCGTTTTTCTATGTCGTTACTATCTGTAATATCGTCCTTCATAGTCGAAATGTCATCCTTCATGGTCGAAATCTTGTCATCCATATTAACAGAAAACCATTTTTCAATATCGAAATCTTCACTTACTAGTTTTCTACTAATTTACTCCGGACGTTTCCAACTTGCGATTCAGTACGGTTTCCAGTTCCTTACTTACTTAATTTATTCAAACACTTACACTAGACTTAACTAACTTATATAATAATTATCTTATCACTAATACTTAACTAACTTATATAATTTATTCAAATTCACCGGTCACTTTCCTATTTCGTTTCGTTCATTATGATTTTTAATTAATAATAACTAACTAACTGCGTTGAACAAAGTCATTTATACATACAAAACGAATTTCTCAACAATTCTAGAAAATAATAAAACAAACAAATAAATTAAAAGCCCTTCTTAGAAATTAGCTCAAAAAAACAATGTAAATAAATCGTTGCTAGGATGAAAACAAACCTCAAACGAATATCGCTTTCGCCAAATTCTAAACTTTCATTTCTGTTTGGAAATGGGTTCATAACAAATCAACAAAATATAATTTTGTACTCAATATTAATAGTTATTATTATCATTAGTAATCATATTATGAAATGAAAGTTTTAAAAGAAAAAAGCAACCCATGCTTATAGAACGTTGACATTTCTAATTCTTATTTCGATTAATTATAAAAACTTGGTTTAAACTATAATTTATTCGTTAAAACCATTTATGACTAGAATATCAGATCATATTATTATTTTGAAGTCTAGTCAAAATCAAGTACCAAGATTTCGTTACATAGATAAATACATACATATAGGCAAAACTAATATAAAGCGTGTAGTATGCAAGCAAATTAATAATGGACATTTCACCATCTTATTAAATAATGATTCAACTACTGCCAATAAAAGTTCGTATGTAATTAACATCTCCTTGATCTTGACCTTATTCACGTTGAAATGCCGAAATTAGTTAGGTTGACATTTCAAATTTATCACAGCTTAAATCGATTTTCAAATTCAAACAAATTTTTATAATTAATAAATATAGTTGATAATTTACTAAAATATTCTATACTAAATATAAATGTGTCTAGGGCCAGATAACAGTTTTGCGAAATAAGTAAACTAATCGGCAAAGTATTGAAATCATTACGAACATTGTGATAAAAATAAGAAATAATCCATTAGAGTGAGCTACACAAATTAAAAAAAATGATTTTTTTTCAACGAAAATAAATACTTAATTTTACAAGAATAATGGTGTTCATTTCAAGTCGATAGGATTAGTATTATTAAACTTATAAGTTTAGACGACTTTATAAATTCTATACTGCCCGATTGTGTAGGAGAGCGGCCGGAGGACTGTTTGAGAAAATGCTACCGGCTACATTGACTTGTCGCTATTTTGACGACAATGAGTTGATTCGTTGATGAAAATGGAGCAACGGCTTTATCGTGGTTCTTCAGACAACTGGCCCTAAATAGATTCCTTTTCAATGACCAGTTATTTTACCACAAATAACGATTTTACGAGTGTTAAACTCCGCATAAATCAGATGAGCAGATAGATCCATAGAATGACATAATCATAGGGCAAAAAAGGAGATTTTATGTGCACGGAACTTCTTAATTTTGAGATACTAAATGTTAAGGAGACTATTCTTTTCTAAAAGTTATAGTTTTATAAAAGTTTTTATAAAAAGAAAGAATATATCCGTACCACATTTTGATGTTTTCGTCATAAATATCAGACCAATTTTATTTTTCATTTAAAATTAATACTCTAGGGGTCAATATTGCTCTACGTTGAAAATTAATTAAAAAAAATATTAGTTCTGAAAAACCAGCGGTATTTTTTATTAAAAATACTCAAGTTTGATCCCGTACAGACGCCATGCCAATGAAAAAAATAAAAACAACAAACGAATCAAATCACAAATAACACTTTAAAACTACTACATTATTGTAACATTAATACGTCAAGCTACCGCGGATCGTAAGGTTGAAGTTTTGAATATGCTATTTAAAAAAGTACTTACTTACCTCGAAATAATCTTCATAACAAAACCGATTACTGGTACTTGATTGAACAGTATTCCTTCGGTCCTTTTCATAGCATCACACCATTTATTCCGTAACGTTTCTTTGTTGGGGATACTTAAAAATACTTCATTTGGTGCAGTGATGATAGTGTTGGGACCTACATTTTTCTACAATACAATAATTATAAAGAAGCTTCTATCCAGGTTTCGACATTCTAAAAAAATACGACTAAAACGACACGACGTGGTAGTACCTATGGTCAAACAAAATAACGTGGTGTGGATGTTGCTGTAGCTTGGCGGGCGAAACTTGATCGGCGCTGGTGACGTGAGCAAGCGATTGGCGCGTTGCAAGCAGAAATGAGGGCGGAGTAAAAATATTCCACTTTTAAAAATTTATATCAGACCTACATAAAATATATATTTATTAATTAAGAGAACATTCTATACTGAGTACATATGGCATGCATATTTGGGTATTATGTCAATTTTTTTCATATTTCTTCAGACAACGGTTGTTCTCCTTATTTGAAAAAAGTCCTTTAGGGATTTATTTCTACAGGGAAAGATCGCCGAGTGTAACTTCACCACCTGACTAGGTGAGGAAATTGGTTGAAAGCAGCAATTCTTCATACTGAACATTTGTTGAAGACAGAACTGTTATTGCAAAGGCACAGAATATTGTAACAAAAGATTCAGTGCCAAATCAACTAACCTTTATCCAGATATATCACAATTTTGTAGTCAAAATTATACACAATATATAAAAACGAAAAATGTCTTATTAACCCGTTAAAATTGTTTGAGAATTTACAATTTTCAGATTGAAGTCACTTCAAATACACTCCAGTCATCTGTAGATGTCGTGAGCAGCTTTTCTTATTATAAAAAATATAGTTGGATAAAAGGCAAAATTTTTGAATGAATAAGTGGGAAAAACACCTTATCATAAATTTTAAGATTTTTTTGAGTTTTGTTAGAATAATATACAAATTCCTAGGAATAAATTGTATTTTTGAAAATAAAATATATATACAAAATGTGCAGTTTTTGTGTTTTTTTTTGAGCGTATGTTGTCATTTTTGAGTTCTTATGTATAAGCATATTTTTCGCATATAATAACAATTTTAAACAATCCTAGTAGTAAGTTACTCATTTGTTTGAAATAGTAAATTAACTTTGCATTAGCTATGTAAATATCAAAGAAAAATTTTTACAATTATTATGTCTGAATTCTTCAACTAAATGATGTGGTATACATGGTATAGTCACTATTTAAAAATAAGAAGCTGGAGTACTGGAAGGTAAGTGGTTAACAAATGTGAGACGTCTGTATCTTGGAACAAAAATCGATGTAAAATTTACTGCCAAATATCATGTAAGACACTTTTCTATCGCCCACTCTGTATTTCTAAACTATTTTCGAAAAATATTATTTCCAATTTCAATTAATATTTATTTTGGTTGTAACTCAGTTTCAACGATTGAATACAACGATATTTTATTAAAACGAATTATGGGATATTTGCCAAAGAAGTAAGTCTAGGAAAATTCGATAAATTCTTTAATCAAAAAATTACATAGGAGTGGCTCCCGTGTTCCCGATATATTTCTGCGCCTAGTAATGATTCCATAATTTCTGGATACAATTTTATCAACCGATGTATACTTTCACGCATCCCCTTGACCTGATGAAACTGGAAAAATCCCATATTCTCGTCGATATTTTCTCTAGTCGCGTCACTTTTCGCGAAATAATCGAAGCTCTATAGAAACTGTGGCGTTTTTTCAGGCAAAAGTCTTTTTTTAAACATGTTCGACCCCGAAATTTACTGAAAATGCGATTCGGACAGTTTTAGTTTCAGTGGAAGTTCGGTTAGAATCGTTTTCTGACTCTCCAGTATTCCAGATATATCTATCTAATGTATTTTTAGTTGAAAATCTAACACACGCGTACCATATTAACACATTTCGAGTGCTTTTAATATACATATACATGTTAAAATGATTTTTTCTTATTGTTTGTGACCTTGGCTCTTTTTTTTTAATATACGGAACGATTTACTGTTATCAAAGTTATAGTTTATTACTGAAAATATGCCGTTGTTTAAAAAGAAAGCAGAAAGAAGAAAGTCTCTTTCAAGGAAAGAGATTTCCTTGGCGAGATTGGAAAATTTCAGGAAGGAAGTAATTACCGACCATCATACTATTCAACTAAGTAAGTTTTGAATTTCTTTCACAAATCAAGTCAAGTTTGAAATTCTCTAGACGATTTAACTTAGTCAAATAGACGTTTTATTTGACGTCATAACAAACAACCACACAAAATGAATGGTTGCTGTAATTTACTCGGATTGTTAATTGTCTAAATAAAATATTGACGTAATGAAATATACCGACAAACTCATATTTACTCGTTTATTCGTTTAGAGTTACCTGAATGTTTGAGGGCTTCGATATTTTTTTAATTAGCACTAAATAGTTTCTTCAATAAAATTATTGATTTCTCACAAGGCTTAAAATTTGGAATAAATTTGATGTAATGAGATCACCAAGTAAATGATAACATGACTGAAATCGATCTTGTAAATAGACTTTTCGTATATACCAGGTCAAAAACTAAAAAAAATGATTCTTATCGGCTACTATACCCATTTTAGAGAGAACATATTTGCAGTACATGTTAACGCAGTAATATTATACTTTAAGGATTATAGGGAATATTCTATATGATAGACGGTTTTGTTGAGTTTTCTGGTTGGTATTTTTTGGCAATTGTATGTGCGCTTGCTATCTGCAACGAATGGATGAATGAAAAAATTAGATGCAATAGATATGGCTCACTGAAATCAAGCCTAGTTGACTGAGGATAAGAGGAAACTGCTGCGGCTCTATCACTTCCTATCGATGATAGCCGATGAACGATTTCACCAGGTTACAGGAAATTAATAGAAAACCTGTAAAAATTCGTGGAGTGGTGAGGAGAGCTTTATGTAGAGCAATACTGATTTACTTTGGTTTCAAAAACATATAAAAATATGGACAAACTTCTCGTTAAAACAAACAATTAACTTTCCGAATTCTTAGTAAAGAACTCGTACGGGTTCATATAAGACATTTTAACAGATTAGAAAAGAATACAGAGTGACAAATTTGTTCAGAAACTGTTAAATGATGAACGAAAAGGGAATCATGCTCCAATTTGTCAATCTTTTTTGTGCAGATCAGTATTTTATTACGAAAATTGTTAATGTAATTGTTGGGTCTATGGATATGGCAAACATTTTCTTCGAACTCTAACTAACTAACTAACTAACATCGCCCTTGAAAGACTTAATTAATCAAGATCATTATTGTCTTCGCTTGTGAGCTGAATTCCAAGAGGGGCAACTGTAAATTCTGAATTTCACAACTGGGTACTGTGAAACGAAACATCTTTCTTTCATCATAAAAATACGTTGTGATTTATATCCAAGGATTTTTGGTTGATAAAACTCTTCCTGTATTTATTTTGTACTCCAAATTACGTTGTTTTTAATAAAATGGAGCGTATTATGAAATAGAAGAGCTTCATTGAACATCATCAGAATCAAATTATAAAAAGTATGTAATAACTAATACTTAATAGTTACATATGATAGAAAATCCACAATTCTCATTACTGTAGTTATGTTTACAGCATCATTGCACGTTAAGTAACAATTTTGCTCAGATATCTTGAACCAGTTTATCGTCATGGTTTACAATCTCTAACATTTCACGTCATTGTTTGAATTCTGGAAAAATATTTTAAAAGTAACTTGTTTACTTTTATATCGACTCATTTCCCAGAAAATTTGTGCGTGTAATAATATATAGTCTCAACACCCGTAAATTTATTAACTATTCATTATGAGGTCGATACTAATAAAGATAGACTTTCAAATCGTGCAAATTTTTGTTTTTATAAAGCTATACTTAACTGTATTTTACTATAATATGTCATAAACAATCTAAAATCAAAAGTGATAAATCATTCTTTCCTCTGATTGAATTCATACAAGTAGTTTGATGTTGAAAATGCTTGTCAGTTAACTAAAGAGATTTAGCTTTGTATAGGATACTCTTAACATTTAAAAAGAAGTCTAATAAATATAGATCAAGATATCGTGCTAGCTCTTTCATCGATCTCTCGGAAATATATCTAGTTTTGGAGAGCACCGTTTTATAGAAATAGTTATAATCATAACTGAGTACCTGTCACTGTTGTCATTAACAATTATTGCCAATGATATGATCTCAAACTACATACATTAATCTGTTTAATATATAGAGTATGATTTACTATTATCCAGTTAGACTAATAGCTTAATTGCTACGACATGATGGTGGCAGTAATAAGCAAAAGACAAATTTGACAGATACACACGCGCACGGTTCGCCATTAATAAAGTGCTTTTAACAAAGTTACGGCTGGTTTTATAATTCCTCTGGCACTTTAACTAAAGGCTCCTTTAGATTAAAGGGCCCATTAACTTAGTTCTTAAAGTGAAGTGGTCCCATAATCGATAAGTAACGGTCTCTCGAGTAAGACGTTAAAGGAACGTTGGCAATACTCTGTCCTTTTCCAATATGTGTCACTAGATAAAGAAACAAAATGAAACATAAAAGTGAGTGTTATTTTGTCGCTAGCATTTCTTTTGGCTTGATATTTGGTGGCGTGCTTTTGTGTTTTGTATTTGCCAATTCAATTTTTCATTTCAATTATTCTATTCAATAATTATTTTGTTTGTATTAAAGGTCTTACATGATTGAAGCACAATTTTTATTTCTACGACGTTCCTTGTTATTTAATAGATTTATTGTATAAATTATCAGTGTTTGCACTCACGTTTTTCAAATTTGTCGTGAGGTATCTCTCAATGCGATATCTGCTATCACGCATTAAGTCTTCCAAAGTGTCCTTCCTCGAACTGTCTTCTTAGAGCACTGTTATTGCATATTGTCTGGTCGTGAAGGGAACCTGATCAACGAGCTACAATATCACGAATCCGAAGCCGAGCACCGATAGAGTTTTTTACGTTTAATGCGTCCTCGCCGCCTGGTGATTGTATAAGAATTGAGGTGCAATCAAGTGCAATATTGTCATAGGAAATTAGCTATTCGACTGATCTCCCGAATAAAAATTGGTCACTTTAATTTTAAGGGTTTTTTGAATACTTATTGAAGGAATTATTTTTGTTATTTTCGATTTTCTACCAATAGAAATAGAACACACTAATTTATTCTTATGTATCTTCTGAATGAGCTCGAGAATACATTAGAACACACTAATTAATTCAATCGAAAATGCTATTAATGATAATCAAAATTTTAGGCAAGAATAACGTATTTTGTTTGTGTTCTCAACGAAATTTAAGAAGTTCTATACCTTTTTTATAATAAGAATCGTCAAGTTTCTCAAAATAGTCATTAACTGCCTACATTGTCTTTGACCATCGAGTCTGGGCACAGAAAATAATACTCGTCGTTTATCGTTTTCCTTTTTCAAAATAGTTAATGAAAATTATCCCACGCGCAGATTGAACGGTCTCTGCCTTGTTTGGAGTCGGTTTTCCCTTTTCAGTCCATTGTTTTGATTGACGAAAAAATTCGACTTTTTTTCTGTGAAACGTTGCCAAACACTCGATGGAAACATCTTCAGGACGTTATTTTTGTTCTATTGTGAGCAAACGCGGCACCCATCTTGCTCACAGCTTATCATGTCCAAATGTCCAGTTAATATGCGATGTACCGCACTTTTTGAAACGCCTACTATGTCTACTAGCTCGCGCACTTTTATTCGACGATCATCCAGTTCCGCTTTGTGGATTTTCTCCAACATTTCTGGAGCTGTCACCTCATTTGGTTGACCACAACGATGCTGGTTTTCGCTGGTCATCGGCCTCGTTTAAACCTTGATACCCAATATTTTTCTGTTGATAACGAAGAACAGTTTCGCCCAAAGTAGAATCTAGTTCAGGTTTTATATTGGTTGTGTTAAGACCTTTCAAAAAAAATATATTGTATCACAAAACGATGACCAATTTTTGCCATGTTTACTAATTCATTGAAAAGGTTCACCATCGATGGGTGCCAGATTATGTACTTTCTAATACAGCCATTCTCGTATAATGAATTTATTTTAGTAAACAGACAGATTTCTTTTCACATCCCACATTTAACTGTAGTAGTTTTTTTTAATACAGTTTTTTTACTATTCACTTTGTTCGTGAAATAGTATAATAACATACCCCTTGTGTCAAATTCATTCATACTCGTAAGTTTGCCTTTTAATTCATATCTCCTCTGAGTTGCTTTAAGAAAACATCACTCTTTGGAATGGAGAATATACAATTACTAGTGATACTAGTATTGAAAACAATGTATTTTGTTTTAATTAAATATCATTTATTCTCTATTCCATCAAAATCGTCTGCTATGAGTTCTTGAGCCGATAGAATTTTTTAATAGTGCATTTAATTTATTTGTAATTTCCATTAGCTGTAATAGAATATTCAAACTCAAATATATTGAAGAACATGTCCTGATTGACTGACTTACTGAAATTTGGACAGTAAATTCTTCTCCTTACTAAGGAAGTATTTTTGAATTTTTTACCCATAAGTTTGTTAAAAAGGGGATGAAATATCAGGATATTCGATCATTTCACTGCCTAATTTTTATTTAAATATCAGTTCAATTATTATGAATTCATTAATTGGGCTTCTTTATAGTCGCGCTTGTAGGCTTACTAAAAACCATTTCTACTAGTTTTATCAACTGTTGTATCTCCAAACTCAAATTTAGCCGTGAATGGAAGAATGTTGAGAGAATAGTATAAAATTTGCACGAATGTTTCTTGAATAATATAATTTCATCTTGCACATTATGGTATAGGATTAACAGTATCAGCTGTAAATACTGAGAATCCCCAGTGCCACAACAAGAATATGGGACACAGTAGATTCTTTTGGTCTCAGTGTATATGGGACAAATTGAACTATACATACAATAGCTGCAATAGGAAACTATATTTTTCATATACTTGATCTTTATAAAAAATGAATAAAACTCTCCTTAATGCATATGTAAGTTCACAAATACTTCATGATTGTTAAATGAAATTGAGTGAACACTGAATATTGCCAAGCATTCTAATAACAAATGTAGGACTTGGCTTGGCTTTTTATTTCTAATTTTTTATATTTCAATAAAACATATTTATCAACTTGTTTTAGCTTTCATATTATAGAATTTATTTCGTTTGACTGATACTATCAAAAGTAAGTTACGCAATAACCTTCTAATGTATCTATGCAACCTAAACAAAATTATTCAATAATGCAAACAGAAGAGATTTGCTGATTAGATGTATATTTATTCGGTTTTAAGGATGATAGATCGTAATTGAAATTTACTCATCTTACAAACAACAGAATTTAAGACGAAAGCTCGTTCTAAAAATTATAAGGAAAATTAACGTATTATTCGTGATTATTTTTGAATCAATTCCACAACTGGACTGATTTCCAGATTCTTAATCTAATTAGGGACATTTTTTCGTTTGTTTGGGATGGAAAATAAATTATGTGTGAAAATATTCATCAGAATAACTGAAAATGAATAAAGTTGACAAAAATGGACCAACTAGATGTAGAAAATAAACCAAGTTTAACCGAATAAAGGTAAAATAAGAAACCTGTGTGTATCCTCTATGTTCGTGTACAAATTTTTTCGTTCTTTTTTATTTCTAATTTTAATCGTTGTTTATTTTCATATAACTCATTTTTCTCTCAAAATTTCAGCAAATTTATTTTTCATGCTTTCCTTTAAGGAGTACCTACAAAAACATATCCGCTTTATATTTTGAGATACAATAAAACTAAAAATCTTGTTAGGAAAATGATTGCTATGACCATTTGGTTATATCTAAAACTGCTTCTACAAATTCACAAGTAATGAAATGTAGAGATGTGTGATGTTATTTGAAATTGTGTAAAATATCCATTCACATTTATAAAGAATGTCTTAGTTGCACCACTTTTATATTCAGAAAACTTTTATTAGAATATCTCGGCACATTTTCTGAGAATAAACTTCTGCATGGTCGTATTTGTTATTTATATAGAAGGGCATTGAATGGCTCAATAATGGCTTTTGAAAGTGATTACAAACTTATGAATCAAAAATACTTGATTTAAAAGAAATAGATTACAATATCACAATGCTTTTGTCCTGATTTTCGAAGCATACCTCAGTTTACTGAAGATGGTTAAACTACATTAAAAGTAAAGTATGGTAAAGCTAAGCACTTAACTAGTGTTAGGTGATTAATATTTTTCATTTGGCAATAATATTCGATTATGGGACGGGTGTAGATTTTAATAGATTTTGTACTGTTCAGAGTATTGTGAAAATGCTACAGAATACTACTCTAAAGTAGAAAGCTTTTCTGCATATATCGAGACGTACCCCTTCCCCAAAGCAAAAAGTAAAAATTAACAGGTAGAAGTCTTAAGCTCAGGATATAGGGATTGTTGAAGACGGTGGTTTGGGTGTTTTGAGAACTGAGAGTTAACCTCCATATCCTACATAAATTCCGAAAATTGGATCAGAAGATTTTGAGATCGGGCGTCGAGGCGGAAGCAATTCGTATCGAGCTGCTGGGGTGTACGAATAAATTAACATTTTAAAACGTCACTCTGGGTGGTTAGTGGTTGAGATAAGCAATAACATACTTTGAACGGCCTGTGTGATATGAATATATCAATTTAATGTTTTTAGTTCTAAACAATGAAAAATCGTGTTTCTTATTGAACTTCATTTAATTTTTATTTTTAGCATATTCTGTGTATCTCTGTATTCCCACGTGGCTATTATAAAACCATATAATTGCACGAAGCCATTAATTTCGAAAGTATTACAAAAAGTTGGCGTTTTTCACCTCTAATTTTACGACCTTACGAAACACCGAACGCGTAGTTATATTTAACGCAAATTTAAACTGCGTTAATTAATCTATTTACTGATATATACTTATTGATGTTTCATATATTTTAAAAACTTATATAATATTCGGTCATATAATCATGAATAATTCAGCCAGAGCTATTTTTGTTTCAATTTTTATAAAATCGAAAAATGAGTGGGTGCGAAAACCTTCAGACGGTGCAAAATATTTTCGACTATGTTTCAATTTAACTTTCAGGACTTTATTCACTCATCTTATAACTAAAAAACGCTTATATAATACTTATGAATGAGTGCGAGTGTGTACAGTACGTCCAACTGGATTATATCGGTTCGATCACATATATGTAGATGAGCGAGGGAGCCACATTCTCTAATGATTTTCTAAATTTCTCTAACATGAATACTGACTTTTACTTTGCCAAAAAAACATGAGTAAAAATATACATATAGTAAAGAATATAATTTGTCGAAACTTTTATATTTTATACATATATTTAAGTATGTACTATGAAATCTTTGGAGAATTTCCTTGCAAAAAAAATTAGCGGCCATATTGCAGTTTACAATCAGACTGCATTTTTTTAAAAATTCTAGAAGCCGCAATTTTCATCAGAAATCAAACAAGATTTGAAATTTTCCAGGTCTCTCTTCTATATGAACCTAAATGCTATTGAGAATTTAATTGCGAGAAAAAGGATTCTAAAGAAACTGAAAAGATAGCAACACAATTTAGATTTAGATTTAAATTTGAAAAAAAAAACATAATTATAGTTAATTTAGACACTTTTGTGATAGGTTTATGTTGAAGTTTCCACCGTGGAATACAGTGATAGGATCGTTTCAAACCATAGTATTATGCAAAAAAAAATCTTTGAGAATTAAAATTGTTCAAACATGATTATTGATTTTATTAATATTCGTTAGAGATGTAGGTTTCTGATAAAATTAATTACACCGGTGCGGTGATTAATAGAACAAACAAAGATAACATGGAATCGATAATACTAATTAAATACTTATTATATGTATAATTCAATATTAGTGCGATCTAATAAACACTTACCACAATTACGCTCACGACCACGGTTTTTCCCCTTTCACTTAGTTCCAAACTGTACGAATAGTAGATTTTGGAATAAATTATGAATCTACAGATTAAGTTACAAGTTGTATGTCTTAACAATGAATTTTAATAATTATTAATACCATTATTGATAACTAGAATATCCCTTACCACATCAAACGATGAAGTTTTGATATTCCAGTAATTCTTTCAAACATCAACTTGGTAGGCTGTACGCAATCTTCACGTATTCGAGCGTTAGTCCTGATATTTTCGCAATGTGGAATGAGCCCATGCTTTTCGAATTAAAATCTGAGGAATACGAGGATATATTGAAAAATTGTTAGCCTACTATAGAACCAAACAAAATTTTAATGTCAAAATATTTTAATACCCAACATATTCTCCTCTTAATTGGATACATTTATTACAGCGAACCTGCAACGTCTCTAGACCTTTAAAAAAATGTTTCTTCTTGCTCTGCAAACCAGACCTACACAGCTTTTATTACCTCCTCGTTGGAAGGAAATTTACGATCTTTTAAACTTTTTTTCAGTTAAGGACAAACCAGATTTGAATATAGGAATACTTAAGGTTGATTCGCTATTCTGTCCTCAGTAGAATTTTGAAGAAATAGGCAACAATTGTTTCAAAATATAATTAGATATTTCGACTAAGCATAAGCATAAGTTATTTTTCTAACGAAGCTAACACATATCTATATAAATAAGTATCAAAATTGTCTATATTAAAGTAAAATATTTTTTAGATATACAATTAAAGCTTGAAAGCATGAGACTTATAGTACTGCTACTCATATTTCCACTCATTTATGCCTTTATTTTCACCGGCACTCCTTCAGTTCATTTTCAATAGAAAATAAGACAACCTTGGCCAAATACAATAGTGTTCGTGTTGCGGATCGATTTAAAAAGGGAACGAAATACAAATAGAGAATTTGTTTGATAAACAACTTCTGACGAGAGTTCGATATGATACATATTTTCCAATCATATAACTCACGTTGAGTTTAACAGGAACGTTAATTGATGTTTATACAGATGTCACTTCTAAATTGATGAATTCTGGTATGTTTATTTTATCTAGAGGTTACAATAGTATTAAAATGTGAACAAAAGAAAGATACGTTTTCACTCGAAAATAGTTTAAATTATATTTAATTGGAAAAATACTTAAAAAAGTGAAGTTAGTTTTTAGTAATGTATAAACTTTATTAAAATAGAGCCCAGCTTTTAATTGAATAAATGTGTAACCAACCACTAATTTGACGCAGTGGCATACATCGACGAGTGAGCAAAATATATTTGTGGGTCAATTGTCGATTCTGATAGTATAATTTTTTTTTAAATTTGTGATACATGGTCACTTGAAGATTTCAACTTTAATAAAGCAATAGACACAAACGTAAAATTGACAACTTAGTTTTCAAATTTTTAGCTTCCACGATTTCTTCATTTCAACGTTTTGCAACCTAATCAAATACCTAAAAAAATTACCGAATCCAACTCCAATATCCGTTTCTACACGTAATACATTTCAAAGAGATACCCAACTAGTATAGTTTATATAAAAACCCTTACCGACAATTTTGTTTGATCTACCATAGGCGTAGATACCTCATTTTATAAATTCGTTATTTTTATAAATTATTTTAAAAATTGTATACCTTATACGAGAAAGTATTCGTTAAAAGGTAATAGAATCATTATAAATTGGACAGCATTATACGCCATTATTTAGACAGATGCACTTAATTGTAAACCTACTTTGAACTTGTAAAAAATGATTATTATACCTCGTTAACTTGCTACAATTGAATATCAAATTATAAATCGTATCTAGACATATATACCTTTAAGGGAGTTTGGATTAAACAGGGTACCGGACGTGAACTGAGCCCTTTTTCTCACCAATTCGTTTTTTTTTCTGGAAAACGAAATTTCAAAGCAAAAACTATAAAGGAAAAGAAATTCTTTGCAAATAAAACATAAGAAAGAAACATCTCAATTCCAAAATATCTTTATAAACAATAATGGTAGTCAGAGTTGAATGAAGTAGATGAGGGTGATACCATATACTCATCTTCTTCTTTGATAACATGTTCAACACAGTTTTTCCAAAGCTCTTGGCGGTCTGCTGCTAGAACTTTCTCTACGAGTCTGGTTGTTATTATTTTATACATTATTACGACCGTAACCTGCTTATCAACGAAGTCGACAAATACATCACCGTTCAGTAGATTTAAAATATTACGTTTAAAAAAAAAGAAAATATTAGTTACACTAGTAATTGGAAATTTATGAAAAAAATTATATTTCAACACCGACAAAACCGAAAGTAAATTACTAAACTACTAGAAATATTGTACCTACCTCAAAGGACAAAAAGAGGATTTATTGATGGGTTAGGATCTATTTTTAAATATAGAAACTAACCCATCGATAAGTCGTACGTTATTTCGAGTGTGAGCGTCTTTGAGAGTGGTAGACGCTGATGAATTACTATTTTTATTTTTAACGTTTGGATCGTAACGTTTGAGAAAATAATATGAATCATGTACTTACTGCGTGAAAAAAAGCCACATACGTTATTGCAAGGTGGCATTATCACAAAGCATTTTTACACAGAACAATATATTATAAAAATGTGTATAGTACATGGATAATCATCATTTGGTGATGAGGAGTAATATATTTACTCTTGTATAAACTTTACCTTTCTCATTGTGTGACATAGTTTTGCTTCATTCCATGTCATAAAACTTCTTCCCCTATTGTACTAGAGCTGACCCCTAAGCCACGTAACATTAAAAATTGGCAAAAATTTATTTTTATTTCACAATATAGGCCCATTGAAGTTAATACGTTTGTCTCATTTCTAATATGTCTCGAAAAAATATGGCTTACCACGCAAGTGTTCTATAAATTTTGCTGCTGGTACAAATTTGGAAAACATGGGGGATTTTTTAGCAATTGGAAGCCTGCCTGAGCTATTACGGATGTTTCAATGGTGAATCTGTATGGATGCTTTATTCTCTTGTAAGGTAACGCCTTTGCACCACCTTTCTCGACATTATTTTTTATCGCTGCAAGTAATTTTATAGCTTTTGCACAATAAGCAACTGTAATTATAGCTACCTTCTGCAGGTAACCTATGAAATTACGTATCCGACATACCAAAATCGTTTAGGAAGAACTTCCCTGCTGTAGGTTGCAGCTTGAATTTTTCGGCGGTGGTGAATCTATTGTTCTTCCTCCTTACTCTTAATTTTGGCCTAGATCATAGTGAGGCATCCATAAATCATGTATTGATAGTAATTTTGCGAAAAAAGTTTCCATATTTTTTTTATTCAATTAAAAGGGGACTACAAATACTTTACTAGTATCTAGTACTAAAATCATTCATGCTTTTGTTAAATGTAAAACACAATCGTTAGTTCATAAAACTTTGCAATTAGTTGATATTCCTGAAAATAAGTGATTGTGGTGGTTGTATTCCTCCTGAAATTAGAGCACAGGTAGAAGAAGTGGTGGTGGTCCAAATATTCCATGACTAACATTAAAGAGTATATTATTTTAAATTTTAAACAGAGTACATTTTTCTTAAGAACCTAAAAAATTACGCACTTTTTCAGAAATGATATAACGAAATGTTTTATGGAAGTACCAAATGAATTTTGTAAACTGAATTGAGTTTTAGTTCTAATCAAGTAGTTTTGATATTTCTTAACTTTGGCAAATAATGAATAAGTTTTTTTCCTTAACAAAAGTTAATAAAGTCAGATTTAAAAGCCAGTAAAAGTACACTGTTTACTTGATCACAATCAAAATAATTGATAAACAATAAGATCATTATGAATAGCTTTTTGAAAGTTAAACTGAAAAATTAAAAAGAACGAGAAATTTATTGTCGCTCTGAGTTCGTTGTAGTATCTGTTACTTTTTTTTCATTTAAGAAACTCATTCTTGGATAATGTAATTCGTGAAAATCAGAAGTTTCTATACATCAAAGAATTCTATAAAGGAATGGGATATTTCAATAAATGCAAATGTTCATTTCCGTTGGAAAGGAACGTCTTAAAATTAATATTTTCGTCAGTACTCCACGCAAACATTTTATGTGGAAACACAAATTAACAGCATTTATGGTAGAAAATATACTAACAAGAGGTGTCAGAAGGATATAAACTGGATAAAATCTGTATGCTATCGACCTTAATATTATATTGAATATAAAATGCAGTGGGAATATTTTACTGATCAACGGAAAAAAATTGAATTGATTTTTTGATTTGTAAAATGGTGTACCCTACATCGCGAGATAGTGTGGATTATCTTTCCGAGAAATTATCAATGATTTTTCCTTATCCATATTTCTATATATTCGAATAATCACTGTAAACCGTATATAAAAGAAGTTACTTTTAATACATTGACATTACTCCGAATATATACATACGCCAACCGCTGAATATCAACTGCCCCCTTTTCAATTTTCCGAAATTCTCTTCGCAATATCTAATAAAATATAATCCACTTGCACAGTGTATTTGCTTTTTATAAATTATACGTTTGGTATTTCCAATTTTTATTGAAAAATTTCTTTAGAGGTTTTCTTTTACTGTCCAGTTTGTATAGTTTCACGTTTATTATAATTTTATTACAATTTCATGAGCATTCGTATGTTCTCTTTATCTAAAAAGTTGCTGTCTAATACCGGACATCATCATTCCGAAAAGGGACAGCAAAGTGTTTTCAATTCCAGTGCAAGAAGTTTGGTGTCTTTTCAAATCGAACTGATTTTCAACGTTACTATCGAACTAGATTATCAATTATTTAGTTTATCAATTACAATCAAAATAAAGTTACATTGCGCTTGTTAGCTTTAAAATAACCTACAACGTTCTCTGGTTGATTTATGAGTTAAAATGTGTAGTGTAGTGTGTAGTAATAAGGCAGTTTAAAGAGTACTTGCCGCCAACTTCATTAACAAAATCTACAAATAAATGGTACAGCAAATGTTCCAAATTTAATTCCAAGGGCGCTGGAAATAACAAAAAAGTTCCCATGCATTGGAAAAATAGAGCGCCTGCTTAAGATAACCCAATTGATTCAATTTTTTGACTCGGAGGTCTAGTGAATAAAAATGCATAATTCTTGGCGGCGCGCCAAATATTTAATTATTTTATATTCGAACGTATATACATACTTGAACTCGATTATTTTTGGAGAAGTGTGATTCAATTTTTTATAAAAATAAATTGATTATTGAAATAAGTCATTCATTAAATACATATATTTCTTAAGACGTTACATTGATCAGATGTGAAAGGAAACAAATTAGAACAAATGATTGACTAATTGTATATACTGTGATTTTGTGAGAGCTTTTGACTATGTGTACTCCTCTATTATTTAGCTGCAGGTTTATGGTATTAAAAGCGGAACTGGATAGTTTTAAATTTTAGCCTCGGACCGCCGTTACAAATTTTTTTTTCCCGAAGCTGTACTATAAACGGTTCCTGAGATATGGCCGACAGCCGTTTTTATTGGGGCACCCGGTACAACTGATATAAGAGAGGACGTCTTAAGTAGATGAAACTGTTCAAGCTTTGTTCGTTCTAACGTTTGCGAAACGAAGTGCAAAGTAAGGAGACCTGAGTAATTAATCAAAGAGCTGTCCTCTTCATCATGGTAACGCACCATGAGACATTTAGCTTTTCCGAAATGAAAAGTACTTGAAGGATAATATTTAGATACCTCTTCTATCATTAATAAAACTACTTTAGATCAAATGAGAGATATTGATTCAACTTTATGTTACTTTTTGACTTCGTTTCAATCCAATTTATTAATTATTTTATATATTTTTTGTTTACAGACGATCTCTGCCGAAAACTTCAAACTGACAAAGAGAATGGACTGACTCCAGAACAAGCAGCGCATGTTCTGCAAAAAACGGGACCAAATCAACTCACGCCTTCGCATAAAGTGCCTGAATACATTAAATTTATTAAAACACTAACACAAGGTGAGTATTACTGAATCTCATACTTTTAATAACAAATAAAAAAAAAATAAACTGTAATATCATATAATTTGGTAAATCAAAATGTCTGTGCACGAGAGAAGGAAAGGTGATCTAACGTATAGAAAAATAAGCAAAAAGTAAAGGAAGATGTAGATAACGAAAAAAATCTATTGATGAAAGAAGAGTGGTCAGGCCCTATAATATGGTATAAAAAAAACAAAACTACGTACAACTGGTACAAGGATAGTACAGTACAGAAGCAGATATCTATAAAATATCAAATCGAACACGATAGAGACTAACAAAGGGAGAGATTTGAGAAGACTGGAGTATAGCTGTAGCTGGGTCATTGAGAACGACAGCCAATGAAACTACTAATACAGTCACATGATAAAAATGTACTCAAAATAATAACTGCAAGATTGAACTCGTAAATCGACAACACAAAGAACAAATAAAGAAAATAAAGAAATACACGAGATAGTAAAGGAAGATAATATGCCTTTTTTTAATCATTGCGTACATTCAATCATTGAGACAAATTAACATATATTGAAATGTGACTGTAGCTTGACGCCTCCTGCCAGAGCTGTTTTCAACCTTCTAGTTTCAAACCTCTAATAAACTGAGTAACGATGCTGACTGTAAGGAGGTTAAAACTTGGAGATGCACTCTAGGACTACGGGAATTGGAGTTTCTTCCTTCCCACAGAATGGATACTTTGTGCTGAAACAAATCTTAATAAATGCTTTCTAGTACAGTAGTGCTCTGTAAAGAAGATAGCCAGGTTTATTGGAGTCTAATCAACCAACTTTTTTGGATATATCGATATCACAGTCTTTTATACTTCAGGAACACTGGTTTTTTCTTGGTTTCCCAGTTCTTATGGAAGTCTTTCTTATAGAATAAATTTCATACAACTCCAGGACAATAAAAAGCGGTTATGATCCTTTTCTGATGAGCGTATTGGCTTCTTAATTCCTCTTATTCCATAAATATATCCTTTATTACCTTTGAGTTAATAAGAGGGGAGCTCAATACTTTGAAATTTATCATTTCGATTCCACACATATTTCGAAAACAAGTATTTTTATTTGTAATATGCTTCAAGCCTAAATATGTTAATTATTTAATACCAGTCCAAAACGCCAGGTTTGTGAACTATCTATATAACACAATATATAAGAAATGTCAACCTAAAATAGACATTACGGTGATATCAGGAGATCTTGTTATCGAAAATAATAGAAAAGATCTAAAAGTTTCACTGTATTTATACTCATTTGTGAAAATAAAATGTGACAATTATTGAAAAATTTTAATTCAACTGTCACTGATATTGTTACTGGTTAATAATATTCAATCACATATTCATACGATTTTACTTTGAGTTCGAAATTACTGACAATACGATTTTTAACATTGCAGGTTTCTCACTATTGCTATGGATAGGCGCCATATTATGCTTCACAGCTTGCCTCATAAGAAAAGTTACTACTCAAGAAACAGATACTGATAATCTTATTTTAGGATGTGTCTTAGTCGTAGTCGTTGTTGTTACTGGATGTTTTATGTTTTTTCAAGAACACAAAAGTCAAAAGGTAAGAATATAATGAATATTTCTTTTATAATTAAATAAAAGTTTGAAATACTGCCTCGTATTGTCCAATATCACCTAAAACATTAATGGTATGAAAATAATATACTGATATATCTCAACAATTATTATCAGTGCCTCATCAATCAAAAGAGATAATGCTTGTGAATAATGGGAATGTAATGTACCGGTTAATAATGATAATGCCATGTACCTACTGGTGAATAATGGGAATGTCATATACTTCTTCCCCGGACAGGGCCGGATTAAGATTTATAAGGCCCGGGGCTAAAATAATGACGGGCCCCCATTAAGGAATTCGAAAACCCGAAAAAATTCACAAAATAATATCAATACGTTAGATTTGTGGTATCAACACATCAAAAAATATATAATGATTTCCAAATGATGGGGCCCTCTTGGACCTGGGGCCCGGGGCTATAACCCCCCCATGCCCTAGCTTAATCCGGCCCTGTCCCCGGATAATAATTGTAAATTCTTGTGAATTTTGTACAAATTATCCGTGTAGTATTTATATTTGGGAGCTCAACAGGCTCCATATTCAATTAATCACATTTCTGTAGGTTTGGTATCTTGTATGATATAGTAATCATGACAATACATAATATGTTTTTCAAGATAACTAATAAACATTACGTTGAAACTTGTTTTTATAAATACTTATAAATATTGGTTTAGATTCAAGAAGTATCCGATAAGCTAGGTGGCATTTGGGTAAAAAAATAAAGATATGGATACAGTGAAACTCGGTTAAGTGGGACCTGGATAAGTGAGAAACCTCCAAGCCTCTATATCTGGGATTTGTTCTTTCGATTTATCATCATAGTTACCTCTATAACTGAGACAGCGAGTAAATTTTATATGCATAAACCTCTGTAACTGAGATAACATTGTTTGTTTACTCATTCTTATTCTACCCACAAATTCTACACCTTTAGTTTTAGTTTCGCTTTACTATCATACAGATGTTTATTTGAAAAATGCCAAAACGAAAGCTACAATCGTTATCATTACGTGAAAAACTGAAGTTAATATCCGTTTATGAAAGTGGGAAGACACGCGAAGAAGTTTGTGCCGAATTTAATGTGCTAAAATCTACTCTTTGTAGAATAATTCAGAGTAAACATAAAATTGAATCACAATGCTCTGAAGGACAAGGAAAACTAAAACGTGTACGTTTATCAGAATATCCTGAACTTGAACAGTGTTTGCTAACATGGGTCAAACAACTTCGTAACAAAAACGTTCCGGTAAGTGGACCGATGATTAAAGAAAAGGCACGAGATTTCGCGCGAAGGCTCGATATTCATAATTTTTGTAGCAGCAATGGTTGGATGGAAGGGTTTAAGAGAAGAAACGGTATAGTTTTCAAAGCAATTTGTGGAGAAAGTAACGCTGTTGATGTTAACAAATGTAGCCAATGGATTGAAGACCTACCACTTCTATTACGCAATTATTCTGCTGATGATATTTTGAACGCAGACGAAACGGGTTTATTTTACAAGTGTCTACCCGATAAAACTTTTACCTTAAAAGGTGAGTCTTGTCATGGCGGGAAACTCAGTAAAGAGCGCATTACAATACTTCTACGTGCTAACATGTCAGGAACTGAAAAGTTGCCTATCCTATTAATCCCGCGATGTTTCAAAGGTGTTAAAACTTTGCCTGTGAATTACCAAAATAATAAAAAGGCATTGATGACATCCATTATTTTTTCTGATTGGTTGAAGAATTTAAACCAAGAAATGAAAGCCCAGAAGCGAAAAATTTTAATGTTTGTTGACAATTGTACTGCTCACAATAATATGCCCGAGTTAAGCCACATTAAACTCGTGTATCTGCCTGCGAATACGACAAGTAAATTGCAGCCAATGGATCAAGGCATCATCAATAGTTTCAAAATTTATTACAGAAAAGAAGTTGTTCGACATGTTATTAAATCTATAGAAGACAATCAGTGCCCACAAATCGATGTTCTTCAGGCGATGAGGTTTGCTAGGAAAGCTTGGTTTTCTGTGACCAAAACTACTATAGCAAACTGCTTTAAAAAATCTGGATTCAAATCTGAAGTAACTGAAGCTGACAGCTTACAAGAGACAATAATCAACAGCCAACATTCCAAGATTTTATAAACGTCGATGACGGTTTAATAGTTTCTGGAGAACTTAATGAAAGCGACATTGTTCATGCCTTCTCGTCTTCTTCATTGGAAAATGAAGAAGAAGACGATGAAATGAGCGCGGAAGTAAATTTAGTAAAAATTTCGCGAAGCAGTAAAAGCACTAGAAACTTTGCACAGTTATTTTGAAATGTCATCAATTGGTGACCAAAGCATATTTGATAAAATTTGGAAATAATATCTATCAACAAATTAACACTGAATTATTTCTTGCTATAATAACTTCTATTCCATCTTCACATTTTTCCTAAATAGTCGAGGAAAAACCAACTGATATTTCAGAATTCCCTTCAGTGAAGCCTTCCTGAATAAAGTTTTGTACATCATCTTCATATTTAACCTCGCTGGTCATAGAGTCGTGAATATGTAGTTTCTATCTATCTTCTCTACCGGGTGAACCTGAAACAAACTTCCTTCTATTCTCAATTAGGGCTACAGCATGGGTATGTTTACAAATAACTGACTTTATGGTATTCTCTGGACACTGACAATTATATCTATAAAAACATATCTTACTTTTCTTACAGTTTTACCATGTATTTTCGTAAAACTGGCATAAACTTTACCTATAATAAAATATCTATAAAATTCTCATTTTTTCTAATTGCAATTTTTACCAATTCTTGAAAGTTTTACTTTAATACTTGATGGATACATTCCGTTAATTCGTATACTGCCTCCAGCCTTCATTCTGTGTTTTTTACGAGGAGATACATGTCCTAATGTTTTTTTATAAAATGAAAACAAAAGGAATATATAAAAATAATTATTACAACCTTTCGATTCACTGCGGTTACAATTATATAGAATGGTTGTTTGACCATTTGGTCTCTCATGAGAAAAATGATCTGTTTTTTCCATTGATCTCCAGGCTGAAAATTCCAAAAATCCCCGATAATTGAATCATGCTTGTGAGTAAAGTTGTATTTATAAACTTACATTCGCGTTATGTTCAAGTTGGATTTCGCGTTAGAAATTATTTATAAATTTTGACTTTCCTTTGGGGTTAAAGATTTTATTATTTTATTGTGTAGCTGGCTATTTGGACCAATTGGAAATTTCACAAAGCCACAAAATATTTGTCGTATTTAGACATTTCATTACCATAGTAGAAGAAAAATCTCGTCTCTGTTTTATTTGTTTCAAGATTCAGTTTATGCTCAGTTAATGTTGTTTCTAGTTATGGTTGAATTTGGTTTTTGCTGTTGTGTATGCATGGATAACTGTATTCATTGGATTAGCTTTGAAACGCGAGAGTCGTACATAAAAGTTGGCCGTCTCTCATGTTGAACTTGAATTAGACCGCGGGCGTTTTTGTTTATAAACCACACTTCCTAATCTGATTAATTTAGGTTGAACACGAACGAAGACACTAGCGTGGACGCCAGCGCAAAAGTTTATCAATTGATCTTTAGATGTTCAAGGGCGAAACAGTTAATTTCAATCTTTGAAATAAATTGACAAACATGTATATAATTATATTTGTGTCTTAAGCCATTATTTAAATTTTGTCCTGAACTCCGCAGCTCTGGGTAAGATAACGATTCAAAACGTTGAAAAAAGTAACAATAAATAAGGTTAGGTTAGGTAGGTGAATGTAAAGTTTCCAATATAACAAAGAAATAAGACATTTTTTCAAATTCATTTTTCAACATAGTCTATACACTGTTTCTAGCGATGTCAACCAGTTCGAAATGCAATTCGTAAATTTCAACCATAGCGATCACCGAAGTGTGAGAAGGTGTTTTGTCCTGATGGAGAAGCACTTTCTTCAAATGCTGGCGCTCGTTAACAATTTCCCCCTTCACCTAATCCCGTAATAATGTGTAATACTCTCCTGTTATTGTATCACCCTTTTTATTTAACACAATCTCATTAATATCGCAGTGATTACTGTTTTCTCGTTTAGGATTGTTTGGAGGATTCAGGTTTCATCTACAGTTGACGCAAAAATCGGACTCATTTTGCTTGAATGCCGTTAAAAAACCTGGGAAATGATCATTCAAATGCGCTTTTGGTACAAAGTAAGCAAACGAGGCACCCAATTCTACCGTCAAGATATGACAATTGCCGATAGCTTCTTCTATCTCTCTAACGTTAATCCGACGGTCTTCCAGTAACATTTAGTGAAAATTTGGTAACTAATAATAGAGAATTCTCAGATAATTTGCAGCCTTTATAAAATACAAAGACATCAATTTGCATTAGAATGTACTTTGCGTGTTATCTATTAGTAAAAGAATGAGAAACTTAAAAGCTTGAAGCCACTCATCTTTTGGAATGCTCTTTCAAAAAGTAGATAAGTTGCTTCACATAGCTTATTCTGAGTAATTAAACGAGCACGTTCAATAGAGAATAACCAAACATTACACATGCTCAAATCAGGCGAATAGGGTAAATGACTGTCTGCAGTGCAGTGTGTGATGATGCATTATCGTGATGCAATATTTATTCACGAATATTAAGACTTGAGACCTTGTATAGTATAAGAATTACACAAAAGGCTTAATTGTTGGTTTAGGAAAAGTTGTCCATCATTCTGAGTAAAGAAAATAATAATTAATTCATTATTGAGATAGAAAATCTAAACACGTTATATACTTATTTTATTTCAGATTATGGAATCTTTCGCAAACATGGTGCCACCAAAAGCAACAGTCATACGAGGGGGAGAAACTATGACAGTTGTTTCCAAAGATATAGTGATAGGTGATTTAGTAGAAATGAAATTTGGAGATAGAATACCTGCTGATATTAGAATAATTCATAGTCAAGGATTCAAGGTAAGATCGTATCCCAAGGATCTAACATTGCCATTATTTATTTTTTTCTTTGAAGCTATCATTTCAGTATTTCACAGCTGCCAAATATTTTATAGTAAAAATTATAATTTACTCTTATATCCTATTAAATATTATTACTAAAACATTATTATGAATTGATTGTGCATAATATTTGATACATTATGACATATAATTCTAAAAATAGCATGTTTATCGGCGTTAAATATTATTGTGTTTTGCTGCTAGACATTAGACGCATTTCTAAAGTCTTAGTCCCCGCAAATATAATAACAAATTCTGATTTTAACTAAAATGAATCTTAAAACACCAAAGACTCAGTCGACCTCATTGTAATCACCTTTTTTGTGGATCATGTGGATGTGGATGAAATATATTTATGCATTTAAAATTAATTTTTAGGTTGATAATTCTGCGTTAACCGGGGAATCAGAACCTCAATACCGAGGAACAGAATGTTCAAGTGACAATATCTTGGAGACGAAAAATTTTGCATTTTTCTCAACTAATGCTGTAGAAGGAACTGCAAGAGGTACAAATAATACTTGAATGCGATATTTTCATGTAGAAAACATTACATTTATATACGAGGATTAGGGCAGAAGTAATGGCAACTATTTTTGTTCTTGTAGATATGGATCATAAATGTATATGAGTCGTGTAGTAGTTCTGCAAGCGTAGTGTGTATGCAGAACTGCTCTGTAGCTCTTTGATAGCTAGAAGTAGTGTAGCGAGGACTGTAAAATCAGTCATTTGGTGAGTGTCGTTCGAGATGGAAGTAAATAGCCAGTCTCAAAAAGAAGAAAAGTCTTTACGAATAATGTTTCATCAATCAGTGGTCAGTGGTCATCAGTCATCGGTCAGTATGTAGACCGATGTCATCGCTAAGGCATAAGAACCAGTGCTGAAACTTCAGTCCGCGAAGTCGTGACATGCTGAATCCTTCCAAGTCAAACTGATGACGCGTAGTACTACAGAAATTTTCTGGTGCAATAGGTATTACGAGGCGTTCAGAATAAACGTCGGTATCTTGTGATTTGTATAATAATCCTACACAACAATGCAAGACTTCATAAAGTAGATGGTGTAGGGCTATGGCAGCTACTGTGACCTTTGGTAAGGAAAAAATTAGAGTACCCACAGTACTCCCCCGCCTTGTGAATTTGATCTTTTAGAAAGAATCATGACGTAGTAAGCCGTTTCGAACACAAGAGGATATTGCTAATGCGCCAAAAGTACGACAAATTCCGATGGTATTCAGGGCTCCTCATATCGTTGGCAGCGTGTGATGACAGTAGCAGGGGACTACTGTGAAAGTGAAAGTAAAAGATCATATTGCCCTTAATACTAAAGTTAAAAGTGTGTTACTATATTTCAGTGCTATTCATTGTCCACACAGATAGTTCATACCTTATTCTTTCGTCTGTATATGTCACAATTACCGACGGGACTAGTATCAAGGAAAAAAATAGTTGTCATCACTTATGTCACAACCTTCATATATTATATAGATTCATTCAGTTTAAAAAAATCTTGTTTTGTATTGAAAGCATATATTTGTTGTATTGTACTATATCTTCAGCAAAAAAGAGGTACGTTCCAGTATACGTAGGAGTAACGTTTTAGGCCTATCCATTTTGGATATACAATTTAATATTCGAGTGAAAATGGAAGTGATATACGATATTAATCGTGCTGGAATAGTGATTGTAGTTGAAGAGGTCAATTCGCTAATTCGTGGCCAATAAAATTTTTATTCCTCGGTGTGCTGCATATTCAGACATTCATGTTTTATGATCAATTGGTGACAAAAAGATCAGCCCTTTTGAACACTTTTGTGAAATGATTACACAGCAGCTAAAGAACGTAGGAAATCACCCAGAAGTCTTTAAGAGCTTCTCCATACCCCTGAAAAAAATGGCGGAGAATTCCTCAAAAACTAATTAATAGTCTGGTAAATAGACATATAGATGCGAAAGCTGGGAACATTCTATATTAATTCTTCTGGGGTTTAATATTTTTTTAAAACAATTGTTTTTTGACTTATTCTCAATAATGTTACTCTATCTTCAGAATTACTTTTATGCTCTTTCATATCATTCAAATGATATTCTAAAACTCATTTCCAAAAGTTATAAAATTGATGTCTAAGGTGATGCAAATCTATGTGTCTTAAGTAAGTAAATTGCTCTGTATCTTCTGTCCTGAAGTTTACTCATGTCTCTGCATTAAACACCGAGTTATTTGGAACTGATACTTTGAGAAGGTTATCTCATTTTGAGTCATAAAAACTTACCGAACATGTCATAGTGCAAGAATTTTATTTATACCTACCGTGTCCTTCCTCATAAATTATTTCACGAACATTCTTTCGATAGAGAGAAGCATTCCTAATGAACTCAAAATGTTTTATAATATTCTAAGATATAGGGGCTCACAATTAGCTATAATCATTCTCTTTAACCGGTGATTAGAAATGGAGCTTTATCCTAATTTGGAATATCCAATAAGTAACTACCGATTCATCAATTTTATTTAATATCCATCCAACCGAATATTTTATACACAAGTTGCAAGTTTATAGTAATAACAATTTTTTAACAGGAATAGTTTGTGAAACTGGTGACCGCACTGTAATGGGAAGAATAGCAGGTCTAACCGCCCGTCTTCAACCAAACAAAACGCCAATAGCTAGAGAATTAGAGCATTTTATGAAGATCATCAGTGTTTGGGCCTGCTTCCTTGGTTTCATTTTTGGCTCAGCCGCATTAGCTATGAATTATTCTTGGATTGAAGCATCTCTATTTCTAATAGGAATAATCGTTGCTAATGTACCTGAAGGTAAAGTCATTATAAAAACTATATAAAGACATTATAAAAAAACCTTTTCATTTAAAATAAAATCCAAAAAATTCTATACAAATGAATTTACATAAGTAAGAAAAACAAAAACATTTTAGAAATATACGACACATGGTTATATTAATTTTCTTTAAATTACTACCATTGACTAAAAAGACACTTATGACTGATTGCATTTCTGAAATGGTGCTTTCAGAATGGTTTTCTCCTGATGAGTTGAGCTCTTTTAATGTCAGTAATAGTGTCAAAAAGTTACCCTTTTAACACTCTTTTAATTTTCTTGGAATGCCAAAAGTTGCAAAGCAAAAATAGCAATTTGGAACATGGTACGTTTTTTTGTCAATCGTTAGATAAATATTCCAGTTACCTTTGTAAAATTCAGAGGCTACAGTTATTCCATATAAAACGAACTTTATTCGCATTATGACTCTCCAATTGGAGAAAATAATGAAAATGATCGTGATATTAGTGGATATTTCTAAGGCGAGCCACTGGTTTTCCGTTAAGGAAATCCAACTTAATCTCCAGTAATAATTTTGACAACTGGACCATTATATTTTTTATTTCGGTAAAATAATTCACCAACCTAGTTATTAAGCGTTACAGATTATTAACTCAGTTATTAAGAGTTTCATATTAATTTGTTTATTAGAATCATTTGACCTAATTATTAAGAACTACGTATTTTCTAAATTACCCCTACCAAATTCTTATAAGAACAAGAAGTTATAGTAAACTCATCACATGGCAATGTTGCAAATTGAAATACTTGTTTGTTTTGGTAAATCAATCAAAAATTTCAAAAACCATGTGTTTAACATATTGTTACAAACGACATGGACCATGAAGCCACTCCTGGCAGTCCAAAATTTGGCGAAAACGCTGGTTCTCGGAAATATTGTTTTTCTACATGTTTTTCTATATACAACGGCGATTTGTTTTTATTGTTTTTCGAACCAATTTCTAGGAAGGCTTTTTCAATTATTTATTAATTTGTTTACTTTCTAAAATTCTGAAAATAGTAAAAAGGAAACGGTGAACCTAAATAGATTATAAAAGTAGTGAATATTTAATTATATAAGTAATAATAAGTCAATTATTATAGTGTCTAGTATACGTATATAAATAAATTAAGTAAGAAACAGTGTTCATAAATTCACTCCACTGCTAGAAATAGTATAAATAAAAACATTACAATATCTTGCGAGGGTTTGTACGAGATTTTTGTTTTCAACTAATGTTTCGTATCGATTGTTTGATTGAACAATTTGGTTCATTTTATATACACATTCCCGTTTGTTTGTTAGGTCAAAGGATGTCCTGGTAGTCTTTTCTCTTTAATCGAATGATAATCAATTGCCATACTACTTGTAATCAGTGGTCAAAGTTGCTAATTCAATAGTATACATAATTTTATTATTTCGTGAGCTTTTTGTCACTTTATTCCAACTTGAAACATATCTTAAGCCACTATAGTAGTCGGAATGGCTTCAAGCCACTCCAAGTTACTTCTTGTTATAATAAATTAGATTATGAGACATAATAGTTAAAATAGATGCAACGTTAGTAATTACAGCTTCACAAATCCATTTATCTTATTTTCGAACCATGTCTTTTAAGAAGAAACTAAATTTTCATCTACCATATTTTGTGTGTAGTGTTTAATACGCCTTGTAAATTATTTATTTCTTTTCCAGGTCTTTTGGCTACCGTAACTGTTTGTCTTTCGGTAACAGCGAAAAGAATGGCGGCTAAAAATTGCCTAGTGAAGAATTTAGAAGCTGTCGAAACGTTGGGTTCAACTTCAGTCATATGTTCTGATAAAACGGGTACACTTACGCAAAACAAAATGACAGTTTGTCACTTTTGGTGTTACAATCAAATAATGGACGCTGATTCAACCACTCAACAAAATAATGCGAAAGATTACAACAAATCACAAAGTATTTATATAAAATACTGGTTGTTGAAACTATATTCTATCAATTATTTGTAGGTTTCCATGCTTTAATGCGATGTGCTACTCTCTGCAACAGAGCCGAATTTATCCATGGTGAAGAAAATAAACCGATTTTGAACAGATTGGTTAGGGGTGACGCGTCGGAGGAAGCGATTTTAAAGTTCGTTGAACTCACACACGTTCATGGAGACCCAACTACATTTAGGCACAATAATCCAAAATTGTTGGAAATCCCTTTTAGCTCGGTTACTAAATACCAAGTAAGTAAGAAATATTTTAAAGGTGAAATCTCATTTTCAGTTTTATTGTGATATAAAACAAAATTTAAAATTCAATTTTTTGTTTGATTTTTAACGTATTCAAGAGTTGAGAGGAAATTTTATTTATTTATTATTTTATTTATTACCACTTAATAGGCGTTGGTCCACCCCTGACCCACTTACAATAAAAACTCAATATAGTTCATATAGTCAAATTAGACCAAATTATAGTAGTGAAAGTACAAAAATTCGGTCAAAGCAAAAAAATTTGTATTAATATTCGAAAAACAATTATAAATTATTGCTAAAAATTCACCATTTATTGCGTTTGGCATTTTAAGTTTTCTTTGCATTCAACATCATCAAATTGCTATAATACAGCCTCCACAGCCTGGATTCTGCTTTCCCATCTTGTGTCTGATAAAGGCTTCATAGTAAGCTTCAATTTATCTTTGATTATTTTTCAGCGTTTGCTGGAACTTGAATTATTTTTACGGTCAATCAAAAAATTATTTTCGATTTTTCTTACCAGTAAAATATATACGGACAATATACAGTAATTACGGAGATATTGAGATCCAAAGATTTTCTAATGACGCCACACAAGATTATTCGCGTATATAGTAGCCTGGTGGCTCGGCGGACACAGGAGGTAATGCACTTACGGAGGTGGGGCGAATGTGTGCTTGGAGTATCTACCAGATACTCTAGAATAAGCAAAACCTTGTGGCCTGTACTTTTGGATTTTCCATACTTTTTTTAATTTATTTTCGGCTGGGAGGCGCGAGTTCCTTAGCACCGCGAGGTCGCCTCTGTATGCACTTATATACTTCACTGAATAACTTTCTGCTATTCGGCATCAGTATTTTTCAGAAAAGATTTGAAAAGTGTTTTTAAAATATTTGAAAAATAACATTGATTTCATTGGGACGTAGATGACTGACTAATTTTGCAAGTTATAACCAACAAATTCGCTGTGTTAAAAAATAGAAATATAACCTTTGTTACGCAAATAAAAAGAGTACAATTGTCTTCCTTCAACGAATGTTTCTACTCATCATTTCGTGTAAATTATCAAGTTCAAGTTGGTTATCAACTATATCAAAATGATTGGGGTTGGAAATTGATCAAAAGTACAATAGAACTAGTTCAGGTTCCACTCGAGATGTGAAATGAATTACCTTTAGGGCAGTTTATTAATACACAGCAAGAGAAAGAAGAATAGGGATAGAAAAATACAGAGTAGAATTTGAGATTATGAATCTAATGAATAAGTTACCCTTTTACCGCTTTAATCATTTCTACTACCACCTCATTTATGGCGTATAAACATCTAAAATTGAATAGCGACTCATAGAGAAAAAAGTATTGGAGTATTGAGACATTTGTTATAGATAATTTTATGTTATACAATTTTTATCTTAACTATTTTTCTAATAAAACTCACCATTTTTCCAATTTTTCTTAAACATACATCATGTTTTTTACTTTGTTTTATTTTCAAAAATCCTCCGCACTCCATGCAGAAATTTTACCAAATTCAATATTTTCAGTAAAAAATCCTGAGAATAAGATAAGAGATACAAATATATATTATTAAATTTATGTTGATTGTTAGTGCTGCAAAATGCCAGATACTTATTCAAATTTAGAATATGCAAATATGGTGTTTGTTTATGGTTTCTGTAATGGAAATGCTACAGCTGCTGCTGAAGAATATCGTCAACGTTTTCCACATCAAAGATATCCTGATCAAAACGTATTTATTAGAATTTTTAACAAATTGTGCAAGACTGGTAAGCTTTCCATTGGTAACATATCATCTGAACGCTCTACTCGACATGGTTCGGTAGAAGTAAAAGATATTCTGCATCGAGTAGAAAAAGATGCAACTACTAGCTCAAGGAGAATTGCCACTCAATTGGGAATTTCACAAAAAAGGTTGATAAACACACTCCACGAACAAGGCTTATATCTTTATCACCTACAGAGAGTACAGCACCTACAACCAGAGGATTACGCTAACAGTATGGAGCTTTGTCGGTGGAAAAATAATAATAATCGTGTTGTATCGAGTATACTCTTTACGGATGAAGCTACATTTACCCGTGATGGCATTAATAATACTCTTAACTATCATGTATGGTCGAACGAAAATCCCCACGCAACAGTCGAAAGCAATTTTCAACATCGGTTTTCTATAAACGTATGGTGTGGTATGGTTGGTAGTTATTATTCACTGTGTTCAACTGCTTGTGCAATCCGTTCTTATAATTGTCAGAGGAATTGGTACCTGACATCAAGTCGTGCCTTTAAATACAGTATGCACTATTTCACGACTTTCTGCATTTAAAATTTTATACTTAATAAACCATTTCAATTCTATACTAATAATTCTTCGGGTATTTTGATAAATGGTGTTTATCCCGCACTGCTTACGAATAGTAGCTGCTACAATTATCGAAACACATGACCAACGTGCATTTAAACCTCAGAAACAAAATTAGACAAAAAGTATCTACCAAAAATATTAACCTCATTATCAGGAAAATGTATCCCTGAATTTTGCCGTAAGTCCGGCAAGTAATTCTCATATTTTCTAAAATACTATAAAAATAAATCTGCTCTAGATCATTCATTCGAATCGCTAACAGTTGTCCTGAAATACAAGTTTTTCCAAGAATACAGTAATATAATTTCATTCAAATTATGCAGATTGCCTGAGTTATATTGGTTATAAACCGAAATCTTGTTACTTTATGAACAGATAATCCATTTAAGATACCATACACCTTAACCGGAATGAATCAAACGTGATAAATGAATGTAATTACAGATCAGTATTCACGCAATGGAAGACGGTAGTTGCCTAATGGTAATGAAAGGAGCACCAGAAAGAATTTTAGCTCGTTGTTCACAAATGTACACCCAAAACGGTACTGAAGAAATGACGGATGAAATGCGAATGGCCTGCGATAAAGCAATGTCAGAATTGGCAGAGAAAGGGGAAAGAGTTTTGGGTTTTGCCGATCTTATATTAGATAGTGCAATTTATAATAAAGATTACAAATTTTGCGCAGAACCTGCTAATTTTCCAAGGAAAGACCTCAGATTCGTTGGATTTATGTCTTTAATCGATCCCCCCCGACCCCAAGTTCCAGATGCTTTATTAAGATGTAGGAGCGCTGGTATTAAAGTCATTATGGTAACAGGAGATCATCCAGTAAGTAAAATTTTTGTTAAATATAATTCGCTATTAAAAGTAAGAATAAATTTTCAAAGAATATGTCACATAGTGTAATATAGAAACTTAATATGGATCATATGGCTAGGTTCCAAACAAATCAATAATACAAAATCAAGATACCTCGACAGTTGTCGAGGTATCAAGAATATTTGAATTGACAGCTGAAACCAACTACAGTCAGAAAAAGTCTAATTGTATGATATTATTGTAAAAAGTTTTTTAGCCTATTAAAAAATTAAGCAATAAGAATTAATCTCAAGCAAAAAATATATATCAAACGTGAAACGTAATAAGATCTATATCAAGCCACAAAAATATGTATTTTTTCAAAAAGTATTCATTTCCACGTGGAAAAAATTATTTGATGTGCTTGCGTACCTCAAAGTTCATTAAAAATTGCGTTATGAAATTGCGGACCCAATCACAAACGAACAAACAGCAAAGCCAACTGACGAAAATAATTGTTTGCTTAGAATTTTTGCTTAGAACCCAGACGTTTGAAAATTCGGTAAATGTTTTACAGGGAGTGCATTGGCAAAGCGGGACATAAAAAGGAAAGAAAAGAAAGTCGCTGCAAATGGTTCTGAGTAACGAAATTAACATATAAATCAGACATATATTTACCTAATGACAATAGCTTCCTTCTTAAGAAACGCAGTGAAACTGATATATCTCTCTGAAAATGACAAATAGACTCAAAATTAATGAGTTGGAATATTTCTAATTTTTTGTCACTTTCATTTAATACACAAAGCACATTAATCTTTCGTACACAGTATACAATAAAATGAATAAGTGACTTTCTCCAGTATTGGCATTATAGATCGGTTCCGCTTTTGGTCTTCGGTAATGCTTTCCTTAAACCATTGTCCGGATTTTCTAAAACAGTTTTTCTGATGTTTGATTGAATTAAAAAAATAAATTCAACTCTCATCTTCAAATCTTGTCGAAATACAACTTTTAAATAACAAAATTTTCCCCAGATCTAAATTTTGGTGGATAACATAGGTTTTTTTATCGTCAAAAATGTAAAACGATCACAGGAGAATATTATTTATCATTACTTGTTAAGATAATGGTAGAAATTATAAAAAATTGACAATCTGATCTGGCTACCAGAGCTTTTTTCCAGTTTTCTTACCTCAATTTAAATTCAAATCAATTTTTATCCGAAGCATTGAGTAATTTTTCCAGCACCCGGAGGATCTATGAGGATTTTATGATTTTATTCTTAGTGGTAAACCTGAGGAAACCTCCACTAACAATCAGCTCTACTATTTAATTTGATCTTCTTTGATCTAATTTCTACTCTCACACGAATTTAAATATATAAAAAATTATTTTTACTGGATGTAACATAGAGCTCTCTTGATTTTCGTAATCTTTGCATTAAGGTGAAATAGTTAAAACTTTTCAGTTTCTGTTAAATAAATAATTATATGGAATATGAAACGAGTGTCATACTGTTTATTTTTTTTAAAAGCTGAGTACCGAGCTCACCAAAAATGTTTAATAACCTTTTAAATAATGCTATTCCTCTAAAAGCAAAATTATATAAAGCAAATGATCCAATGTGTCCATATATTCAGTCCATATATTGAGTCAGCATTATGCAGGCGTTTCATCCAAAATAAATAAAAATAAACGATGGGATTGACTTATCAGTACATGTATATATCAAATGGAGAGACGAATATTGATAAATAATTTGAAAACATATTAAATTTGTCAAAACGAAATTTTTAATGGTGAATGTACTCAAAACAATTTGTCATACGAGTGCTGTTTAAGTTATTTACAGAAACATTATTCTTGGTCGAAAAGAGGAATTAAATTGCGAACATTTTCGTACGACGATTTTCTATGACTTTCGGCGTGGATTAAACCAACAGCAGTGTGCCGATCAACTCGCTTCGACTTTTGGTAATGAAGATTTGGTTGCATTGGATACCGCATTATTTGACCATCGCTCAAAAAATATGTATATGCAGATTGGTGCAAAAAAATTCTGAAAAAGTTCAATGGCAGTGCTTCATAAGACGTTTATAAGATCATGACAAGCGACTAATCATGGATCTTTGCATACGAACCCGAGACTGAACAACTATTAACTGTAATCTTTCAATCCGAGCCAAATCCAACAAAAGTTGTTCGCGCACATAGCAATTCGAAGTAAATGGTCGCCTGTATTTTCGGACACGTCGCAACCGTTCCATTAGAGCAATGTAGAACGGTCAATTCTAGCATTTTGTTGAAAAAATCAGTGAAACCAATCACATTTTCCACTACCAGAAATCAGTACTTAAGCAGATGGAAAAATTCCCTCGACAATTTGTTCCAACGCATGTAAATGTGTATTGATCTCAGTGGAGAATATTCTTACAAAAAATAAAGACATGTCCAATTATAAAGATTTGTATTTATTTGTCTATCTCAAAACTTAAGTAGCAGCTCTCATATAACTATTAGATCGCTTATTACCAATAAAAATATTCAGATGGACAATTGCAATTGCCAAGAATGGAAAGACTAGAAATTACAATTGTGTGTTTTCCTGCATCGTCAAAGCTTGCAATCTACCTTGAAAATTTGATCCAATGAATTGTATTAAGCTAATCAATCATTCAGAAAATAATGTCATGAAGCAGATGATCTACATTTTAGGTGAATGCATAATATAGCAGTTGGTAGAAATAGTGAGCTAGACATTCAATACATCTTAAATGAAAAGAAAGCATGTTCACTAATAATGTGTGGCAGCACATGAATACACTTATTCAATTTTCTCTATCGGTAGTTGTTTTATTGAGTTGTTCATTGTTGAATTGTTTTAGTATTTAGTATTCGACAGGAATATTTTCTAATTATTGTTCAATTAAAAGTCACATTCTGTGTGAGTCTCCATTCACTGTCAGATACTAATCAACAATGTTATTACTCAGTGGCAGAGTAATTAATAAAATAATCTTGATAAAAACATTCTCTCTTGTAAATTTTACAGATTACCGCCAAGGCGATTGCTAAGCAAGTTGGTATAATAAAGTCTAACGATGTCATAGATGCCTTCAATATTAACGTCATTGAAACTTTACCACCAAATATAAAAAATAAAGCGATAGTAATCCACGGTTCAGCATTGAGGGACGCTACTAATCAAGAACTTGATAATATTCTTTATAATTTCAAAGAAATTGTTTTTGCTAGAACGTCTCCCACGCAAAAGCTGCATATCGTTGAAGGATGTCAAAGACTTGGTGAAATCGGTAAGTTCGCACAAAAATATTTTAAGCAAAAGATAATCTGTGTATTATGAAAATAACTTTAAATAATACAACTTTCTCTTACATATATATTTTTTTAGTTGCTGTGACTGGTGATGGTGTTAATGATGCCCCGGCTTTAAAAAAGGCTGATATTGGTATCGCAATGGGAATTTCAGGATCTGAAGTATCACAACAATCAGCTGATATGATTTTACTTGACGATAATTTCGCGTCTATAATCACTGGCGTCGAAGAAGGACGTCGAATATTCGATAATCTCAAAAAATCAATCGCTTATACTTTGGCGTCCAATGTTCCTGAAATATTACCTTTTTTGGGTTTTGTACTTTTCAACATTCCACTTCCATTAGGTAAGACTGGGTGATTCTAATACATATATGCTCACCACAAGTAAAATGATTCTACAAGGGAGTTTCTAAACTCAAACATCTATGGTACCAATATGTTTTTGTAGGTGTTATGGCTATATTATGTATAGATTTGCTAACAGATATGGTACCCGCAATCAGTTTAGCCTATGAAAAAGCCGAAAGCGATATTATGAGCCGACCACCAAGGAACCCTAAAAAAGACAAATTGGTTACGAGGAAATTATACTTTTTGGCATACGGTCACATCGGTATGATAGAAGCCCTCGGTGGGTTTTTCGTTTATTTTGCTATAATGGCTGAAAATGGATTTATGCCAAGAAAGTTATTTGGTAAGTGGTATGTTTTACAGAAGCTTAAAGTAAATGAATATTTTATATATTTTGCTTTATATTGCTTTATACTAGTTCTTTGATTCGAATGTAGTTGGAACTTACTAAAGGGTTGACTTTGCTAAGTTACCTTGAATAGATTGGAGCTTGAGGGATGTCACGACGGTGGGTGCTTCGGTATAAGGTGGTGGGGAAAATACGGGAAAGCTTTTATCCGGGGACGAAATACGGGGATGCATTTCGGAATTGGGCGGTCGGAATTGGGCGGCGACGAAAACGAAATTTTTTGCGGATCGAGGTAACCCTCGAGAGAAACGGTCATTACTGCCGAATAGGGAGAAGGAGGAACTTGTGGATTTGCGTATGAACTGCGAGGTGTTAAGGGAGCTACTTCATCTTCATCGATCGGAGTGTCGGAGTGTGGTAACCGGATTGTTGGGACATTGTCGAACTACACGACGTCGCCGATTCATATTTACGAGAGTTTCTACTCAACTTTTGAGATACACATAAAATAATAAAAATAAATATATATATATATAAAATTTCATATGAAATGACTTTATTGTTTTTAAAAATATTCTTTCATTAAGTTCTATACAATTTAGCATACGCTAGAACCAATTGTCAAAGCTTCAGGTGTAGATAAACGTTCACCTCGCAATTTATTTTTGATCTGCGGGAATAAGAAGAAATTATTGGGTGCCAAACAAGGACTGTACGGTGGATGAACCATCAATTCGATGTTTTAACTGTTCAAAAACGTTTTTGTTTGAACTGATGTGCTAGAGCACGCATTGTATTGATGGAGAGTGATTTGTCCTTTGTGATTGGTTTCCCTGATTTTTTTAACACTTCTGGCAAAAAAATGCTGCTATACAATTGAGAATTTACCGTTATACGTTGATCTAATGGAACGGTGGCGACATATTCGAAAATACAGGCGACCATTTGCTCCAAAGTTCTTCGTTCACGAACAACTTTTGGTGGATTTCGCTCGTCTTGGAAGACCCATACAGTCGATTGTTGTTCAGTCTCGGGTTCGTATGCATAAATCCATGATTCGATTGAATTTTTGCAACATTTCTTCGCACCAATCGACAAGAGCTCTTTTTTGCTTATCAAATTATACAATATCCAACGCGAACAAATCTTTTTAACCGCCACATGTTGATGTAATATTGAATATATGCGAGTGGAACTAATACCCAAGTACGTCCCAATCTCACGGTATGTCCCATACCTATATTGCGATAATAGTTTACGCGCAGCATCAATGTTTTCTGACACAACAGCCGGTTTTAGACGACCTTCTCGAAATTCATCCTTTGGTCAAATGCGACCAAGATTGAATTCAAAAAACCAGGTAAACACGGTGGCTCGAGATGATGCTTCATCAAAATTCGAAGTGAGTTGATTGGCACACTGCTGTGGTCTCGATTCAATTTCTTTTTTTAACCAAGATGAATGTATCTGTGAACAACTTTGAGTGCGTTCACAATTGAAAATGTCGAACTTTATGATGGCAATTTTAGATTTGACATATTCACTTCATATATATTTAATCCTGAAAAAAATATATATCGCCTCTGTAAAAGAAAGTTACATCTATTCACAGTATAAAATATTATGCGTAAAGATCTTGGCCTGGAGACGTATAAAATCTAGCTGCTATAGTAATTAAAGCCTAAATATATTTTAATTTAACTCTCCTTATTCGATCAAAATCTTTCTCCAAATCTATAAAGCATTAATGAATTTCCTTATCCTTATTTATTAATTTTTCACTTAATTGTATAAATGTGAATAATTCTGACTGTGCTTAATCTTTTATATCTATTTCCAATGAGTTATTTGCACTTTTTATAGGTATCCGTGAAAAATGGGATTCCTCAAATATAAACGATTTAATGGATTCTTATGGTCAAGAATGGACTTACGAGCATAGAAAAGAATTGGAATACACGTGTTACACTGCTTTTATGATATCAGTTGTTGTAACTCAATGGACTGATTTAATAGTATGCAAAACAAAAGTGAATTCGATATTCACACAAGGTAAGTAAATTAAAATAGAACAAGGTACCATTGGGCTCAAGTTATTTCGAAAACGTGTAAAATATGGAACTTGTAAGTGGATCTAGGGATAATTATGGAAAAAGAATAAATTATTGGAAATAAATTTTATCTATAAAAAAAAATTTTATTGTATATATTCTTATTTGTCAATCATTTTTTTACTTTATAAAATATACTTTTCTTTTCTTTTCAGGACTCGGTAATATGGTATTAAATGTTAGTTTAATAGTAGAGACAGTAGTAGCTTGTATGCTGTCTTATATACCGGGAATGTACTATTTGAAATTTTACCCTATTCTGTTTCGATGGTAAGTCTCTATACTGCGAAGATAGAAATATAAAGTTTTCTATTTAAAATAAAAAAACTAGTGACCTAATCAAAGATCCCCCGTTAAAACAGTCAGGTTTCAAATTAATACACATTCGTCATATTCGTTAGATTTGGCACCCAGCCGTTACTTATTTTTAAAATATAAAGAATACTTGTTACGGTTAATAAGTGATTTACAGAGGATGAACAATCTTTTTTTATTGATTTTAATGGGGACTATATTGAAAAATGATACTTCATAGTTAGGTTAGTGACCGGCCTTATAAGCTCGTCGTGCCTCACTTGAAACTATACGCCGATGCTCTTTGAAAACCTTGGCTTGAACTTTTAACATCACTAGGCAAGCTGTAAGACTTGCACAAGAATTTTAACCTCACGCATCAACGGCATTCCGAGCTATCTGTTATGCCTATATCATAGAAATGACCGTGCCAGGTTAAAACGCCAGTCACCAGTAAAATTTCACGCGTGGAACAGTCGATTGGTAAGGCAGGCAAAAGGTTTATTTATGTGCCTACTTTGCCCGTCTCACGGGAGGTATTTCAATTGAATCTCCTTATTTTTATGGCTTCATAAAATATCGTATGTCCACATTCCGTTATAGTGCAAACTTCAGCATGGAAGAGGGTAGAATGTTTCCCAAACGCTTAGTTTAGGGTATTTTCCGCAAATCTGCTATCTGTGTAGCAGGTGGCTCCATTATTTAGTATTGCGGATTCATAGTCCCCCGTCCACTATTAGTCATGTATCCTTTCAATGTTTGTTATTAACGGTCGCAGATGCCATTTGGTCACTGCTTATCATAATAATTAGACATTCACCTGCTACCTGCAGCCTGCGTCCAGCTCTTCACATAGCCAGTAGCTGTGTAAATATCTGTGTATTTACCAAAGTCATCACCAAAAAAATTTGTTTTCAATTAATTCAAATTTCCATTTCCATTGTTATGAAGATCTTCGTTGGTTTCGAAGTGCTGTCCTCCTAATTACCTCGTCAGTTCTGGGAAAAGGTGAAAGTCTCAACATTGTACTGCGGATGATCGAAGGTAACGATGTGCGAGATGCGCAGTCGTCTACGGCGCACGCTTCCTTTTGTTTGGTAACGTTTATACTGATCCAACGGAGGATGTCTAATCTTAGCTTTGAAATATTAGTTTGTCATGCGATTGTGAATAGATATCAATTTAATAACTAATTACTTTTTTTAGGTGGTGTTATTCATTTCCTTTTGCAATTTTCATATTCATCTTCGACGAATTCAGAAAATGGCGTTTACGAAAAAATCCAGACGGTTGGTACAGACGAGAAACTTATTATTAATTTCTGATGAAGCTTAGAGCATTTTTAAAACGTAGTTTTAAAACTTTTTGTAGTCGAATCTATCGTATATTATTAAAAATACATTTTTTCCATATCTGCACAAATAGATATATCAAACGTATATTGAAAAGATGAAATATTTGATCATTACTAATATCATTTTTTATGTTAAATTATTATGGAGCTCATCTAGGAAAAAATATGATTATATGAAAGACAAAATACTCATTTCATCCATACATATTCATTAATCGTTAGAGGATAATTATAATGGTTCTTATCTAAATGTTATCATCTTATTAAATATCATAACTTTAACAAATACTAGTAGAAAGTCAGTTTTGAGTCACAGCAATGTTGGTATTACAAAAAATATATTTTTTCAATAAATAATACAGAGTTTGCATGCTGTAGCTATGTAGACGTTTCATAGTGTTCTTTTTATTTCATTAAAATGTGGTTACAGTGTATTTAATAATAAAAATCATAAGTATATTTCCTTATTTTTATTTTAAAAGATCAAATCTAGTTAAAGCTCCTTTTAAAAGTCGGTATTACACTCAGACTCTAAGAATAGGATAGGAAATTGGACAATAGAAACTACGAATTGGCCATAGTTGCGTCGAATAGATAAGCGATTATACGCTTACCAACGTACTTTACTCACTTCGGTATTACTTCAGAATAGATTATAGTTTAGCAATAAGTGAAGCAATTTTATCTTTACTGTCTCTGAACAGTTTGAGGATGCAAAAATGCGTTTAAACGCGGTTTTCGTATTCTGTGAACAGCGAAAATATGATTTTCTTAAGGAAATTTCCAACGAACACACTTCTTGAAGAATGGGCTTTCAATATGAAGTGAGCCTATGGCACCGATTATAATGAACGAGTTGTGAAAATACGAGAGCTACAAGCGTTGCCAGGGAAAAGAAAATCCAGTTCTATAGCCGTGATCACTGAGGTGATGAGTAATATTGTGAAAATTGTGATGAAAACTCACCGGATAGCTTAGAAAAACAGTTCTATTAACCCTTTCAATACAATTTATTTATTTTAATTATTCATGTAATTTTTATAGCACAAAATATTTATTGCTAATTTAGTTTGACGGGAAACACAAATATTTAAATGAATGACCATATTATTTATTGATTATTGCAAAATAATAATAGGGACAGTAATATACACTTGATATAAGTCTAGCTCTTCTTCAAAATCAATATTATCCACAATATTTTGAAGATAAGATATTATCAGACAACAAACAGGAACAAAATAGACAGGTTTGGACATGGTGGGCAGTTAAATCATTCTATTAATTATTAGAAACTCTCTGTTTCTAATATGTCCCTACAGTATTGAAAGGATCAAATCCCTGCCGTTGAGCACGCATAGCGTGGCAACAAAGCAACTTTATGTCTAGTAGAATATATCAAGAATACGACTTTTATGGTGAAATCACAACACCATATTATTCAAAACTGCACAGGGCGCAGAAAAGACGTTATTCAATTTACTTGTCCTTCAACTGAGTCTTTCAATCCATGCCTAAAGTTATAGTCAAAGATCCCACTGCTTGATCTTGCAGGTATCTGTTTTTTTGATGAAATTAATTTTAAAAGAATCTTGAGGATGTATGGAATAGATTAAAGATAGGTTGCCTTGTACAAATTAGTCGCAATTACCTGTAATTAATTTTAATGTCATTCAAATCGGTGAATGCAGTTAATTAACAATAATATACCTGTTTACACCTGGCAACCCTAATGCTGCGGTCAACTGAGAGCTGGCAACCATTTTTATTTTAATTTGTGACATCATTTTCTTTCAAATGCTGTAAGATTGATTGAAAAAACATATAGCTGCAAGTCATGATAGTATATTAATGACATTAAAATTAATTACAGGTAATTGCGGCTAATTTTTACAAGGCAACCTATCCTAAACAGATACCTGCAAGATCAAGCGGTGGGATCTTAGACTATTAAGATATAATATTAGAAAACACTGCATTGCACAACAAGTATATCTACCTCAAGCTCCTCGACTGATAACAATGTTTCACATTTTTCATTTGTAGATATATCAATATTAACAAAATACAAGTATTTGAGGATGCATTATCGGGAAGCATCATTAACCCATGAATATTGATTGACTCAAAAATTATAGGTAAACATTTTGTGGTATTCCAGTTTGGTGTAGCTATACGTTGTTCTTCAACCTAAATTGCTTCCACTAATCCTACCAAAGATATATGTATTTATGTTGCTATTTACTGTTACTATTTAAAAAGATGCCCATAATTATTTCACATTTTCAACGTGTCTCGCACGAGCTAGATATTTTATAGGATAAATATCTTTTTAAAAACAAATTTCATTTATTGTAAAATACAAGTTAACATATTCAGAGATACAAACAGAATAATGTGAAAATGAATAGTAATAATAATATAAAGTCATCCTATTGTTAAAAGCTGAGACAGATATTTTTTTTATAATGTGAGCAAAATAACTTCACATAACTTCTCCCTCCTTAAGTTAAAACTACTCCGTCAAAACTGTTGTTTTGTTGAGGTTGTTGGTTGGCTTTCTTCATCTTTTTTAGTTTGGGATGTCTCCAAAGTACCCAAGTTACTATGGCTAGTACTATGAATAGTAAAAGTCCGGGAATGTATACTGTTTGATCTTGTATTGGTCCTGTTAATTCAGCTGAGCTTGCTTGACATGTGAGTTTTTCGGTTTTCAATAAGGGAATGATGCAGCAGTCTGCACTGATGTCTCCATGATTTTGGCACAAGTAGAGGTTCTTCAGCTTCAAACAGCACAATATGTCTTCATACTGGTGGCTGCTTGTACCGAGTAACAAAAAGGATTTGTCAAGAATAATAATGGAATTATAATGGGGGAGGCTAATAATATGAGTAATAGTAATAATAATGATATAGTAAATTTTTAAGGTAGGTAAATGTACTGCAAAAATTATACTTGCTTACTTTTTTTGATTACGATTTGTATTGTAACGTTTTCACTGCTCACAGCTTGCGTTACTTTTGTTGTTATAAACATTATATATTGAAGTTTTGTATATACTTGTTGGTGACATACTGGGTTCCTGGAATTTAAGTTATTTAGCACAGTTTAATTTGTCCTTTTGTTAAACTACTTTTATATAAACAAATTGAATGTTTGGTTTATTTTCTTTTGAGGTTAAGTCTTGGTCTACAGAACGCAAGCATTATTCGAAATTTGCCAGACTTGGTATAACTGGTTGCAGAATTATGTTGCTTGTAAGAGCAAAGTTGCTTCCTCTTAGAAGCTTGGAGCAACATCTAGTTAACTATTCACGACTTAAGTTATTCGTGCAGTATTTTGTAAATTTTGCGGATATTGATTTTTAGTTGTTCAATCTGTTGAAAGGTTGCTTTTATGAATGATTTGTTAGCTGGTGTTTTTGCAATTGAGCTATTGTTGCACCTGGCTAGATTGTTGTCATGACGTGTGACCCGATTTTGCTCAAGAAGTCTGCTGCTAGCTTCATTCATATTTTCCTTTTGACTGTCAACCGATGTGGAATTTTTGATTATAAATTTTCAAATTTGGCTCCAAATTTTATATTTGCGAAAGTCGTGATATTTTCGACTGAGAATTTGACGATTGGAGAAGTAGTTACCTTATTCTTTTGGTCAGCGACCGTGGAAGCGTTAAAATCAATTTCTCCAGAAATTTTTTGAAAAGCGGGATTTAGCCGGCCTAAAGGAGCCTTCTGCCGATTTCAAAAATTCTGGAATATTAAATTGTTAATTGACATCTAAGAAGAAGAAGATATAAATTCCCTTCGTTAAAAAGAACGGACCTAGTTTTGGACATAGGAGCTTTCTTGGGGTTTAAAACTTAGACGACCTTAATTTGGATTTAACGTCAAACTTTGACTCGTGGAACTACGTCGTAGTCCGGGCATAGAGATATTACCTCAGGAGGAAGAAGCAGCAAAGTTTATTGAAAATATGAATATCTGAGTGTTTAGCTGAATATGAAACAAAGAAGGGCTCTAATTTTGAATATAATAGCATTATATGCAGTGAGAAGATAATAAGTGGAAACATAAGCTGTTAATTTCAGTTTTCAAAACTACATTTAGGTATTTCGGATTGGATGAAGGTAATAGACTGTCGCAAAAAAATAGCTGACATTAGTGACAGCTGTGGATGATCAATGTTGCCACTTTAACATGGTACATTTTATAGTAGATTAGAATTAAAAAATATCAGACTTGCACACCATAAAATCCTAAAAATACTAGGCTGGAGTTAAAACCTGGAACAGCAATAAATGAGCAGTAGAAATATATAAATATAAATTGGTAGCCAATATTATTGATGCATTGCTTGTGAATGTTTTTGCAGCACATTTTATATTTTAGTTTAATCACAAAATCGAATTCTATGAACCCTTCAGATCAAATATCCAATAAAGACGAAGCTTCCAGGTAAGTATCTATAACTCTAAAATATAATTTTGATTGCGTTAATTATCGATTGAAATAATTCTATAGGTTATGTTTGTTATATCAATCTTGAATGTCATCATAACAAATAATGTCTTTGTTTGGGTTTTCAGGGGAAAAATTTACACATTTTAATGGGGAATTTTAAAAAACGATTTCAGGAACATTCCAGAAGCATCGTCTAGTAACTTGAACAACGAAATCATTTCCACTGACAATAAGAACGAAGTTATGAAACGAGCTGCTGCAAAAAAACTCATTGAAAGATACTTCTACCAACTTACTGATGGATGCGGAAATCCTCATTGTGACAACCAATACTGTGCTTCGAGTGGTGAAGTAAGATTTTCTATTAATATTTATCCAATGTTATTTTTCCATAATATTCAATATTCACATTTCATCTATAATATCCATATTTTTTTAAGTAAAACATAATAAAATTTTACAATTGCTATATTTTTTTAGTTGAAACCTCTAACACCCGATGAAGCAGCAGCTCAAGCAATTCAGTTATTTTCTCAAGATGCTCGACTATGTGACAGACATCCCAACAAAATAGCTCGAAAACAGGGAAACATAATAAATAACAAAAATGATACTACAAATGACGTCAATTTTGAATCAGATTTACCAAGAAATGATATTGAATCACAGAGTAATTATTCAAATAGTAAAGAAAGTCTCAAATATAACAGTAAGTATTATACCTTTACATATTGTCAGCTTAAGTCATAAACTACATAACTCCGTTTTTATCTTATATCAACATTTTGATACCATCAGAAACATAAATCCCTAACTTATTAAACAGAAAAACTGGTGAAGGCCTCAAAAAAATCAGATACAATTTAAAAGTATAAATAGAAAACCTCGTAACCTAGGCCCCATTTTGTTTAAAGCTAACCGCAATCCATGTTAATGTACTTGTATTGTTTTTCTTCAATTATTTTCTCAAAATTTGATATCTGGCCAGCTTTTCTATCCTTTATTTAAAAAAAAACAGTTCAAATCTTCATTCAATATTTTTCATCATTAAGTTTTTTGTGTCTACTATAAAATTGTGTTATGGAGTTATTATTTGTGAAATAAGATGGCAATATATATCGAAAGATTAGTTATTTCAATTACTATCAGGCATAGGATATAAAGAAAATTCGCTTAAGAAAAGCTAAGAATCACATATCGGTAACACAAATATTGGACTTAACAGTTCAAGCTCAGAAATTCATATATTCAAAATTGCTGGTGCTCATGCTTATGTCTTAGAACATTTGTTGTTCTCAATAAAATTTCATAAATTTAGTAGAACTTATTAAATTATATGTTATTTTTAATTTTCCATTACTTGAAATGAAATTAATGATATCCTTAAATTTGAATTTATCAAGTTAAATTTCAAAATAAACCAAATATCATATTTCTATTTTTTCAGCTCCAATACCAACATATTTAACAGAACAGGCTTTGTATGATATAATAGATGAATGTGAAGCTAATAATAGTTATTCCCCTTTAATTCGAACTGTAGGAGAAATATTCAGTAGCATTGAAAACCTATCAAAGAGTTTCCCACAAGAACCAAGTACTCCTACTAGAAGTTCTTCAAATTTGGAAAATGCAGGTAGGACAGAGAGTAACAAAAAGAATATCTTATTATTGCATCAAGTAAAACTCAAGTTTCCTAGGGAGATTAACGATATTTTTTAAAAATAAAAGGTCTTTATAAAAATATTGTATATATCTAAGGATATAGACAAAAAATTCAATCTTGTTTCCAAAATATGATATTTAATAGAAGATACTATTACAAAGAATGAAGTAGTGAGAGAAGTTTTGTCTAATTTCTTAAAATAGTCTTGTGACTTCCCAAGGCTCTTTCTATACTAAGGTATATTTTTCAGTTTACATTTTATTTTTGTTAGAATTATTCCAGGGATTTTATAATGTCGATTGGATTCACTTTTTCTTTTCTATGGAAAATTATAGATACTAAAAAATTTCTCTGAAATATTACATTTAGGAAAGCTTCAATTACATTTGTATTTCTGAATAGTAAATTAAGATTTTTAAGTTTGGATTTGAAAGTTCATCTCAATATTTCTTCTTTGGGAAATCTTACCTTGGAGTCTTAGTAAGGATTTAGCAATTCATATGCTTTATTTTTAATTAAAAAATATTTCAGATATTAAATCTTTGAAAAAAGAAGATGTAAGAAGCTTAGAAGGAGAAAAGGACAAAGATGAAGACAGTAGCGCAGAATCAAATAAAAATTCACTGCCACCAGTTGATATACCGGCAGTCCGTAGAGCATATACAGCTCTGTTTAAATTAAATTCTTCTATTTTTGAAAATGCTCTTGTGAATGCTTTAGTCACATTAGCCGGCAATTTACAAATGGAATTACCTATGAGGAAAGAAAGTGGCAGTCATGATGACATAGTAAATGTTTTAGTTATCGTCTTTGAAATCCCAGCATTAGGTATGTAATTTGAGATAAATAATAGAAACTGACTCTGGGATAACTTATAATAATTCATTTTTAAACTTGTCTTTTGCATTAAATAACCATTCCTTCCATATTTCACATTAATACTATTCTCAAGGCGCAACATAGCAAAATGATACATCTTGTATGTCCAGATGTCAACAAAACTTTATAATTATAACAATTATGAAAACTAAGAGGTAAATTTCAATCAAAAATACATGTTTTCACTGTACAGGTTCAGGAGATCTATTAGAGACAGCTTTGCCTGCAATATGTAGAGCAGCACAAAGGCTTCCAGTAGAAGTTCAAGCCAGTTTAGCTATTCAGTGGTCAGGCGTAGCTAGAAGGAGTATCAGAAGTATATTGGAAAATTTGCAACAACTTATAACATTGCGTGTAATAATGACACCTTTTCAAAGAGATTTTTTTGTACAGGATGAAAATGTTATTACATCTGCAACTAAATTTATGAAGGTAAATCTGTTTTTTAATACTTTAAATCAGTAAATGAGAAACTCATTTACTGAAGGATACATTTAATTCTGTTGTGTTTATATTTCATTTCTACTAAACAATAGTTTGGGGTCAAAATTGTAGAAAATACACTACTTTGAAACAAGATGAGAATATTGACATTTTTTCCCAGTTTCCCATCCCATTTCCATTATTCAGAGAAAAATGCAAAGCTTTTGATATTATTTTCAAAAAAGTTTCATTTATTCTATTATTTAAAGAATATTATGTTAAAATTATAGGAAAAAAAGTTAAAAATTCAATATATTCAAGTTATCTTGGGGCATATCCCAAATAATTGGAAATTGCCCCTATTAATTTTTTCTTATGTTTCATATAACATTTCTTTACATAACATAACACTACAACTTCTTATGAACCTTCACCCATCCAATGGCTCTTTTTTGAATGAATTCAGTTATATGGTTTTTGAGTTTACGAGTCGGGTTTACCCATGTTGGTCTCCCTTATCATTATTCATTGACCATTCTGGGTCTCCTATTTCACTATATGATTCCAAATAATCTTAAATAAATGTACTATGGTATCAATACTTATCTTGTTGTGTATTCTCTCAAATTCAGTTTTTTACTTCTTACAATCCCCTAAATTGTTATACTTTTTATTAGTATAAATAATTTTCTATGTCTTTCTTGGTATATGGCTATTGTAGAAATCTGGATTTTCTTTCCAAATATTTTGTTCATATCTGTCAAACATATCAAAATATATATGTCACATAAAACTTACATACTAATTATATTTTTCAGATTCTGTATTATGCAAACATGTTAGCTGGGGTATTAGAATCGCCAGAACTTAGATACCAAAGCCTTTCTGATACTAAAGATGGATTCAAACCTCAAAGTACCCTACCTCCAGATCCTTTAGCTGAAGAATTAGGTATACATGTACTCGATTGCCGAAAACCTTATTTACCATTTTCAGAATTCTATAATGAGCCACTTAGTGATGCTGTTGAAATGGATAGAGATTTTGCCAATTATAAAAGTGACACAGGTAATATTTTATTTTTAAGATTATCAGTGGTATTGTAATTAATTATACAAACCTATTAATTTTACATTTTTTCTTTCTTTCATATTCATATGAAAGCTGATCGTTATTAAAAATCTTCTTTTCTTTATTTTTATCATCTAACAATTGCATTTTTATATTTTTATGTCTGTTAAAATATATGAATAAAAATCATCTTCAGCTAACTTTGTATCAAAATTTATGTAAGAATTTTTTGTCTGTAATTTAATAATACCAAAGTTTGGGTGTAATAATAGCTATACTTCAAGACCTCACTAGCTGGTGGCTACAACTGGTGTTCATATAAACTATAATTGCTAGTATCCAAACCTTAAGATTATTTTCAAGTAGTCAATTGAAAATAATTTAAAATAAAAATTATATTTTTAGGTAAATTTAGTTTCATGCATTATCCATTCATATTGACTCCAGCTACAAAAACAATGGGCCTCTATTTCGATAATAGAATACGGATGTACTCTGAAAGGAGAATCAGCTTTTTACAAACATTCACAGGCTTGCCATCACAACCCTTTTTAAAATTAAAAGTAAGAAGGGATCATATCATTGATGATGCTCTTGTAGAGGTATGTATGTAATTCCTAATTATATCTTAATAATTCTATAAATAATATTTTAGGTCAGCTGGACTTTTCCTTTTAAATTTTCTTGTGTTTCCAAGTTCTAGGAGTGGGTGATGTAACACGTTTTTGGTATAAGATATATTTCTTATATTCTGCTTGATTTGTCATTAATTTTGGTACATGTTGGATTTTGGCCTATTGTGTATGTATGCTATTAGGAAGGAGGTGGACAATTGTATTCTTTACTGTTCGGTATTTGACTTATTTCTTTTGTTGCGCAAGAGTTGATAATAGTATTGGAAGTTGGTAATACGGATGAATGATTGGAGAAAACGTCATAATTGGCTTCCATATAGATAAGGAATCTATTTTATTGTACTAAATAGTACTATAGCTCAATGTGGGCCTTGACCTCAAATATTTCCGTTCAGAGATGTCTGCCTCCAAGAAGGGAACATGATCCAGTGATTCACCTTGTAGGAAGATCTATATTTATACAGTCAATCCAACAATAATTTTAAGTATTCTTTCATGTTGTAGACCTTTGCTTTTTATTGTAATTATATTCATTTTCCATTTGTTATCTTCTGTCCCACCTCTATAAATCTTCATTACTTAATTTTCACATGCTAGTCCGACTATATGTCTCTATCAGAGGTAAAACAACTGGTCAAATAGGTATTCTCTCTTTTGTGGATGTTGAACACTTAGCTTCACCAACTTGTAATATTTTCTTTTAGCAATTTTCTTCATAAATGTTACGTGCCAACTCTTTCCGTTGATTGTTATGCAATTGCTTTGAAATTTGCAGTACTTCTAATGTTGTATGTGTGTAATATATAATATGACCCAAAGGATGCAATTATGTCCCCTTTTCTGGCTGCCACCCTGGGAATGTTCAGTGTTTACAGCTGTTCTATTAATCCCACTTCATTTAGTAAGTTCAGAATGTAGAATGGGTAAAGCTGCCAAAGATTTTCCCAACAAGACTCCTGAGTATTAGTAAATTGTTCTTGCTTGGGTTGATACATTCATTAGATCCTCTTTGGTTATAGGTTCCCTGGAATAGTCTGAGTCAACACCTGTAGATTCTTCCAGCAACTGATTTTTTTCCTTCCTACCTCCTTTTCAGGCCCTATAAACGGTTTATCCACCCCTACTTTGGCAAGTCTGTCTGATTTTTCATTTCCCTCCATTCCAGTGTGCCTAGGAACCTATTGGAGAATCACTTTATTCTTTTTGCCTAGCTCATTTTACTTATGGAGGCATTCCCAAAGCAGATTGGATCTTATGACATCTAATATCTGCTTGTCTATTGGACTAGATGATAATCTCCCAATTTACTTCTAAGGTTAAAGATTATAAAAGAAATATTAGAAAAAGGTCAGTTTGAATAAATAAATTTTCCTCAAACTAACACATAATAGGATCTTAAAATATTGAAATGTTTTCAGTATTTAGTAATTCTTTTGTAAATTCATTTTATCTTATTTCTCTTCAAAGTCTTTTTTGAATGCTGACATAAATGAAGTGTTTGTATAACATTTATTAAAAAGCAAACAGCATTTAAGCAAATTACATGACAATTATGGATGTTGTATTACTTGTAATTATGCTTTTTGAAGCGAGTTTACTAAGGATATCACTATCGTTGAATACATTGGGAATAATTATAATCAGGCATTCTCATAAATGTAAATTGAATCTTCAGTTAGAAAATGTATCACCTTTATCTGAATGAATAGTTGTTTTAGCTGGAAATGATTTCTATGGACAACCCCAGTGATTTAAAGAAACAACTGGTGGTGGAATTTGAAGGGGAACAAGGTATAGATGAAGGGGGAGTTTCAAAAGAATTTTTTCAATTAGTGATAGAAGAAATTTTTAATCCTGATTATGCCATGTTTTCAATTCAACCGGAATCACAAACTGTAAGTAGCACTGTTATATATTTGTTAAATTTTCATTAGATCTGGAATATATTGAGTTGAAGATATTGAGGGAAAATGTACATGGAATTAATATAACAATATTTGTTCACTACTTGGAAAGCAAATTATTTTGGATGTTTATGTGTTACGAGTGCTACATATTATTTAATTTCAGTAGTATTAACTTGTAGGCGTTTTTGAAAATATCTCTCCATCTAAATAGGTTTTTTTTAGGTATGGTTTAATCCCACCAGTTTTGAAAGTGACGCTCAGTTCACTTTGATAGGAATAGTGTTAGGGTTGGCAATATATAACAATGTCATATTGGCTGTTAATTTTCCTATGGTACTTTATAGGAAACTGATGGGAAAACGGGGGAGTTTTGAAGATTTACAGGACTGGACTCCCGTAAGTATAAGTGAATTTTTACACACATGATTTATAAAAATTAATATTTGAAACCTCATAACTTTTGCTAAAGATACTGGTTTTATTAAGGAAACATTTTCGAACCAAATATGTAGCTCATTCCATTGATTGTTTTTTGCAGGTGTTGTATAACAGTTTAAAACAACTTTTGGAATATCATGAACCAAACTTTGAAGATATGTTTATGTTGACATTTAGGATAAGTTACCAAGATGTGTTTGGTTCTACTATTAGTTATGATTTAAAAGAAAATGGGGACAAAATAAGTGTTACACAAGAAAATAAATATGTGAGTATTTAAAATTGATTTTTTTGATCAAAATATTTTTCTCTTTGTTATTTTAACTTTGTTTTCAGGAATTTGTGGATTTATATGCTGATTTCTTATTAAACAAATCAGTCGAAAAACAATTTTCGGCTTTCTATAAAGGATTTCAAATGGTGGTAGACGAATCACCTCTAGAGTTGCTATTCCGTCCAGAAGAAATTGAGCTGTTGATTTGTGGTAGTAAAGTAAGTACCCAAATAGTTTGATTAATATACAATAAAAATTGTGAAATTTAACAATATTCTAGACATGTAAAATTCGAAATTGTTCAAAAATTTGGTAGGGAATCCAATAATTTCAGTTAGATGTGTCCTTCTATAGTTACCATTGATCTCCAAAATACTTAAAAAATTTTTATTCAAAACATAAAATGTCGCATGTATTGAAAACTAAATATCCCCCCATCAAACGCCACATAACAAGAGAAAAACCATGCAGTTTCGCTTTTATTGATTTCAGCCAAGTTGGATACCCAAACAGCAAAACTAGTTTTATTAATGAAACATAACCATTTACAAAACAATATTTCGAAGCTGAACAAAATAGTTAGGAATAAGTTTATACATTATTTAAACAACTCTTAGTCAAATGAATAGGACCATGTTACTCGACCGTCTTATTGAGGTGGTCAAAACATTCACAAAAGAACAATTATATAGAGTTACTGTAGCACTACAAGAGAACTCTAATCTAGCTATTCTACACCAACTATAGAACTATTTTCTTAATCTCATAAGTCATTACTCAGTAATTATATTAATAAAGAATTATATTTGACCACTTTTCAATTATCATTTGAAAGACTTGTTGATTTTAAAGCTGTATAATGGTGCATGTGAGGTGAATAATATGATATTCGATCGAAAACATTGTCTTTTTTCTCGATTAGGTGCATACTGGCGTCTGAAGAATAAATATTATTTTTCGTGAAATTTTATCAAAGATTAAATCAAAGGGTTAAATTGTGAATTTCCATATGTGAGTGATTTAAACGCCCAATTTATATGTTGAACCATCTCCCATTATCTTCTGTGCTTTTTCATCAAGAGGTTGTAAAACTTAACGCAAATCAGAAGATTTTCCATATTTATGGAATATTCGAATCGGTTTTATGGATGTCAGTCCAAAAATATTGCATAAGATTTGAACTTTTGAACTTTTAAACAAAGCTAACCCATGAAAATTGATGTTTACTGGAACTTTAACACACATTATGAATACATTTTAGAAGATTGAGTAACTTATTTTCATGACCATGATACCAATACTGACTAGTCGTTACAATGTTTTGAATAATCAACTTGGTGTCTTGCGAAAACTTCAATAACTACGTTAATTCCCATCGAATCTTTTGAAGGTTATAAGAATAGGCGATGTAAAACTTCTTATAGATCCCTTAAACAGAAAACAGCTTCTATGTATAAACGTTGCGACAAACGGTACTCATGAACTTATTAAATGACTTAAGGTTTTTCCTGAAAAACAACAATAAAGCTTGGAAATCAGATAGAGTAACGTTTATAAAACATAGATCGATCACCGAAAGATATAATAAGCTAATATGTACTCCAAATTACCCCTAAAAACCCATAATATTTGTCACACAGCAGTTATATAATATTTATAGAACAATTCGATAATAAAAGAGTAAGTTGTGTGTTACTTGGGAATAACTAAAACATAATCTAAATAATATAAACTAGAAATATCTTTCAATGAAATACTTCAAACAGCATAGATAAGAGATGAAACCATTGTAACTATTAAAAAAATCTCTTTAGGTGTAGGTAAATTGAATCTCCAGTCTATGTAGTGTATACAACATACCTAGAAAGAACAAATGAACCTATCAAATTTAAGTTTGCTTATCTTATTGTAAAGCCATACAAATCTCTACAAATTGAAAATACAAAAAATTTAGAACCAAATGACTTACATGCTAATTAATAAGTGTACGAGTTTATTTAAGTAAAATCAATGAAACTAGGATAATTTAATGTCTTGAATTAATATGAATAAAATTATAGCACTTTTTTACTTGCACGCTATCACATTTCATTCCTTCAAACATATTAGTAAAGTCAGCATGTACCCATCATTGAATTTATATTATTTGTTACTGTTTCTATCTTGAACTGATATTTCAAAGTTAAAACTCAATACTTCAAGAGAAAACTAATTTTTTGTTTACATTGCCCGTTGTGCTTAATCCGCATTGCTGAACTAGTACTAAATTTAAACTTTGAGTTTCCTATGCTTTTTAATAGAAAATCTGTTTATTATTGTATAAAATTTTGTTTCAGAACTTTGATTTTGATGAATTGGAGCATTCGACAGAATATGATGGCGGTTACACAAACGAAAGTCAAATTATAAAAGATTTCTGGTCGGTGGTTCACGCTCTGTCGTTGGAAGACAAGAGAAAACTTTTACAGTTTACAACAGGGTCAGATCGTGTACCAATAGGTGGACTTTCGAGACTGAAACTAGTCATAGCTAAAAATGGACCAGACTCTGATCGACTACCGACAGCTCATACGTGTTTTAACGTTCTCTTATTGCCAGAATATTCTTCAAAAACAAAATTGAAGGATAGATTGGTGAAAGCAATAAATTATTCAAAAGGATTTGGCATGTTGTAAAAAATTGTGTTTTGTGATAAATTAGATTATATTTCAGTTACTAACAAAACTGATTTGTTTTTAAACATAATTATTATTGTGTACAGCTCTGTCTTATGACATCTTGTTGATTATTAACTCTTTTTGTATTGTGCAATTTCGGACAAAATACATTAATAAAAGAGAAAGATGGTGATTTTTGAAAAGTAAAGAAAATATATGGGGTTGATTAGATTCTTATAATTACAAGAAACTTTTAGGGAGGGTCAGCTTTATGAAAAGAATAATAAAATTCCTCAGAACTTGACCTTTTTCCATTTTAAATGTTTATTTATGATAAAGCATAAAATTCTGAAATAATGTGTGACAATTAGTCGTTTTTTGAAAAGAATTATACACTTTTTAAGTCTGTTATTATACAGAATTATGGTATTTAGGGTTAGTTAAAAATAACAGAATTCCTTATGATACCATAGAAGACTGAAACTACAGCATTATGTGCTCATATGTGGAAAATAGTTAGAATGTTTCCTAAATCAGCAATCATTTTAATCTAATTAGTAAAGTACATGTTGAAAATACTTTGAATAATATGTAAACAAAATGATGGAATTTAATGGAGTTTTAGACAAGTAAATGTTGAAGTAATTAGGAAATTGAAAAAATATATGAAAAAAATGATGAAAGTTCATTTTTTTCTATAGATTAAAAATTGCTGTGGTACACACCTTGCATGTATTTTTATGTTGTTTCGTACCGGGAATGTTAGTCACCTGCTGCTGATGTTGTGAATATTCTCGATCCGATGATTTCTAACTTGGTATTTGGCATATACATAGTAAGTGATATCTGTTATATTTTTATATATTTTCAAATTTATTTTGTATCGAGCTATTGATAACATCATAACTCCCCCTCCTCCTTACATGTAGTTAACGTACGTTTCAGAATCAGTGCTAAAGTATGGGTTACGATTTGTCGCACAAATTTACGGTTAATCTGTAGTTCATCAGCTATCATGCATTAATTGAATATCTTTACTTTCTCAATATTTTCATTACTGGCAGAGGTTGTCAGATTCTTTCAGTATCTTTTTTAAAATAAGTTAAATTCGGATGACTGAGAACTATGCAAAATGCTTGTTTTGTGTTAGTTAGGTTACTTAAAATAAAATTTCATTTGAAAGAAAACAAAAACCTTTATTATTTAACCAAATAACTAGGTAACAGTTTTTTTAATAGAATAGAAATCATTTATTCAGCACTGCACACACAGGTCACAGATACAAATTTACATAATAAAAACAAAAAGGAGATCAGAAAGTAGTTATGGTTCTAATTCCTCTTGAAGTGATGCTGATGATGTATTATATTGTGCAGCGGTAGCTGCAATCATGGAAAGAGACAAATCATCTTCATTTAATAGTACTGTTGTATTCATATCTGCTTGGTCTGGTTCTTTACGGTACAATCGGCTGATTATAGTTTTAATTTCGTTCCTTATGAGATATTTGTTTGGCAATTGGAAAGTCTCCAATTGCAATTTACACACTGCTTTACTCTATTGTATATACTTATCATGTTGCATAGGCTTTACCAAAGTGTCTTGCAATCAAGAACCAGCTGAATGGTTTTGCCAAACTCTTGCTGAATGTAATTCTGAAACATATCATTCTTGGTAGGAATTTCTAAAAAGTTTGATGCATTTCCGTAGTTTTGATATAATCATTTGGTATTCTGTAGCTATGTAAATTTGTCTTAAAGGTAAGGAAAAATATAAACTATAAATAAAGATAAATTATACTCTGATAGTTTTTCTGGCAGAAGCTGAACACAAGACTCCAATGGCATACCTCCAAAAATGTAATGCAAATAAGTGGGCCGACTCTTAATAACGGTGTGTACATTAACATTTAAAAAGCGCTGATTTATTCTAAATGTCCATTCATCTAAAGTGACTGCAAACCTATAGTCTTCATTCTTCAAATTTAGAAGATCTTCCTTCACTTTCATTTTGAGCCACGTTCCATAATTCATCACAGTTAGACTAATTGTGTTTGGTGAACAAGGCAATTTGTAATTGTTACCTTTCTCAGCAAAAAGACTCTTCATGTCCTTGGAAGTACAGAATACTTGGAATGGCAAACTATCTTTGGCTACCATTCGGGAAATCATTAACTTTTTTGTTAAGTTAGAATCAGAAGGAAAATAAACACTGATTTTCTTTTTCTTCTGTGGTGTTTGTTAATTTTCACGATCATCTAGTGTAAATTGAGCCTCAACATGTGACTGCGCAACTGACAACGACGCTCTGGTAGACGCTAATGAATTTGAAGGTAGATTCCTGTATTCGATTTGTTCAATTTTTTGGATTGACATCATATGGACGTGTAAACCTTTTGAGAACAGTTTTACATAACTTGCATTGAACAGTCAAATTATCAACTGCTTTCTATAAATATCTCCATACCGGTACACAACTGCTAAACTCCACATACACTTGATCCGGATTATTGTTCGACATTTTAAGTTTTTAACAACTTGTGAGAGTCCAGTTATGTTTATTTAACTCACATAAACAATAAATAACGTGTAATTTAAGAAAAAATAATGACTACGACATAGTTCTGTATTGTGTATCCCGATCGTCACCTGCCGCTAATATTCGTTAATACTCGGAATAGTTTTCTAACGCTTTTCTTGTCATATTATGCTTTGGGATTGATCCCGCGAGATCGGGATTGCATTCACTAGTCTTGATAAGATTAAAATAAAACTTGAAATTGATCTATTGTTCAGTCATTTCCTCAGTTGAAAACTCGTAAATTTGTAAATCGAATTTTAAACAGAACACACAGCAACATATAGGGAAACATTTTTCGCTATGTAGGTGCATCGTTTTATTCCGCCAGACTGACCCTTAAAATTTTATATTGGTTGTATATTTGTAAAATGTTGGTAGGGGTTTAACGTTCTTTATAGGTGCTGACTTAGGAGTGGATACAAGTAGTCTCGTGTTAAAATATTTTTTAAAATTAATTTATATAAATTAGCTTTAGTTTTGCATTGCCCAGTTATTATTTTTTGGCGATTCTGCTTTATTTTCTGATCATTTAAATGTAGTTCACTATATTTTAATATTGTGTGTTAGAAAAATCTGTAACTTTATTTTTTACCAGATATTTTTACAAAATCCCTATGTTTTTCCTATAATTTCTGGTTCTAAATTCATCCATCATTCAAATTAAATAAATCAGTTCAGTACGTGCACGTTTATTGAAAATATTAGTTAAATGTATACATACATTTTAAAAATATCTTATTTTAGAACTATCAGTATTATATAAGTTAAAAAATGGTATAAAGGTACAGGGTAGGGAATGTTTAAATGATTTTAAATTCTTTGTTCCTGCATTCCTTACATTTATAAGCACCTTTCTTAATTACACTAGCTCCACATAATTTGAAAAAATCAGACTTATATATTGATTTGTAAAAGTGCTTAATAAAATTAGGCATAAATAACACAAAATTACTTGGATTATTCGTTCCAAACCCATCCTCTTTCAAAGCCTCAAAACTTGTAACTTATGATATATTAGAAGCCACCCTTTAACCCTTTACTGCATATAAACTCATATGGTTCACCAGTTTAAATATTTTCTTTTCACGTTATATTGCACAAGCAATAACTATACATACCCATGGCGGACATTTTAATTGTTATATTGCCAATACAAAAATATTTTTTGTTGTCTATGGTCTAATATAATTGTGATTACAACCTCACTTTTCTAAGCGCTTGTGTTAAGTTGAACTCAGTGTCTGTAAACACATTTTTCTAAATAAAAAAGGTAAGTTTTGCGTGATAAAAACATAAAACATGGAGCTGTTATAGCACTATTTTATATATGTTATTTAATGTTTATTTTTTATATATGGTTTCGTATGCATCCTAACCTAACTTAATAATTTTGCCACAGTACCATATATGATTTCGTATGCCCTTTTAATGTTTTTAACGAATGGCACGATAAATCTGTAAATCACAGTAGAGATAGAACACCAGTTTCTGGGCACGGAAGTCCTGTTTCATCCAATCGAGGCACACCAACTATACCAAAGAAAATGAGGAAAGTTCCTTCCAGACATCAAGATGTACCTTTAAATTTCGTGAGAACTGACAAAATAGTCCATATGACTGAATGGATGAAAAACCGATAAAAATGTCAATTTTGTGGCCAAAAAACTTAGACAAAGTGGTTTTATGTTAAAACAACAATCGAAACTGTTTATCGGCATTTCATGATTACAATTATTATAGTTTTTATTTTATATTAAACACTTATATTATTATATTTTATTTTATATTATATTTGTTTCTTTATTCTTCATACGAACCCATGTACTTTTTTATTAAAATTTGTTTTGGTGTATACAAACCCATACAACCTTTGTTCTTTTCTCGATTTTTTTAAGTAATTTTTTTCAATTTCCATTTTTGTAGTAAATTTTATCTCCAAATAAAGTCTAAATAACCATCAAATATTTTTTTTATTTTTTTTCATAATTCATGCAGTAGAGGGTTAGGCTGAGACGACTTTAGTCAGTGTCTAGGAATTTCAGTTGTTAACAAGTATAGAAATATGTTATTCTTAAAATTACATTTTTATGCATCAACTTCAATGAGCTGTAGATATATTTAGGTATTATATGTAAAAAATATGCTCTTTCAACCTGACAATTTATATTTTGTTAAAATTGTGACATTCATGCCTAAATTGAAATTCTAATCTGATGTGATAGATATGTAAACAATATATAGTTTATATATCTTGTGTGTCAGATAATATAGCAAATGAATAACGAGACTGTCCATTAAGATACCCATTTGTGGCATCAAACAGTATTGTAATTGAAACCTTGATACCAGTTGCTGCTTACTTAGTTTGATTTTGTGCTTTGGCTTCAAATATATTGATGTAGAGGTTTAAAATATCTTTTATTTTAGGTGAAGGCAAATATACTACACAAGTACTCAAATTATTAGAAAAAATACTATATTCTCCTTTTTCTCGGTAAATATCAGATTATCTATTTCAAGAAATGAACCTAAGATGATACAGTTTATGAAAGTTATAATCAATAAGCACTGAGCTCCTAAGTTAGTGACTTAAAGCTGATATATAGACAATAATAATGGAATGACTATAGAACCAAGCTACATTTCCTCACTTTATCACTGCTGCATCGGAAAGTCTCTGATAAGTTATGTCTATCAGAAACTGAATAGTGCATATTCTGAAAGGAAGGAGGATAAATCTCTATAATGCATCACCTACGAAAACGATGCCATGGAATAGAATTTTTTTATATCTTACACCAGTCTCGTTAATTCATTGCCATATTGTAAATTCGTACAACTTTGTGGAATAGTTATTATGAAGAAATTTCATACAAAGTATTGAATATTAGTAAACGCATAAATATAAATAAATTAGTTCATTTCAATTAGATTTGTTACTTGAACAATAGAGTAATATTAATATCTACTATTTATCTATTATTCAAAGATTTAACATTGATTTGTGCATTTTAATTAAATTCCATTGATTTATATGACTCATTTTAAATATATCCTTCTACAAGAAATAGAATTTCCAGGAAACAAATCCCACAAAATAATACATACGTGTATGGTAGAAAGTAGTACTTTCAGTTTATTCAATTGATACGAGGGACTCACGAAAATACATAAATTTTTCAAATGTGTTTGTCTACTACAATGTTCCATACTATATCATTTTAGAAACGTATTAGACACGAGAGTATTCTTTGTATTGAATAGTACAACACTACTACCACTAGATCGTTTCATCACCTACCAACACTGTCTCATACCATGCACGGCGAGAACATATTTTGTCGATGATAACACGCTCTGTACAAGACATCATTCTTATTTGATTCAAGACCTTCACCCAACACTATATATATATATATATATATATATATATATATATATATATATATATATATATATATATATATATATATATATAGTAGAGCTGTAAAGTGTTACTAAAGTATGGTTAGAGAGCAAACAACACATTTTTATTAGATAGATTCAACCATGCCTAAGAGAGATTATAATATCTTGCAAATTATTCTAATAAGTCACCAATTGTAATTGTAGTTAAACAATTTCTTTTCTTAATAGTTTTGAAATTCTCAAATTAATAATGTTGTAAATAACTATTCCACCACATTCAACAACCTAATAGTAAATATTCTTTTATAAAGGGTACAATTGTTATCTGCTGAGATTTACTAATGAATACCATTCACTAGTTTCTTCTGTTAATTCTAATGAACCAAGGTCTAATTCTACACCACCCATAAATTCGTTTTCTTGTAAGGCATCATAGTTCCAGACGGTCGCTTGTAATCTTCTCATTTTGATGATTTCCAGCGACATTCGATATTCCAACTACAAAAAAACTTCTAATTAATTTCATCAAACATTTTGACACAATATAATCGAATACATCAGGATGTCCAAACACCAATAGAAGATTAAAACGAAGAGAGCCTGAAATTAGGTTAATGGAAGACCTTCCCATGAAAATTACCTACCTACAAGTCTCCTCGCCACAAAAATAGTTGAAGATCAAATCAAAAATTCTGGTGTTGGTGAATTTATCATTCAAAACTATTCATTGAAATTATAAATAATTACTCAAATTATCTGTAAGATATGTTGTGAAATATCATTGATATCTGGTTCAATTACCAAAGTGGCCATTCCATTGGACTCTTTTATTCAATCAATTCACCTTATCCACGTAGCACCTAATAGTATTGAGGAGCATCATGATTGGTTTGGTGAGGAAATTCATTGGAATGGCCTCCAAATTTCACGTCTTTGTTTTTTTTGGAGTTGTAAGTTCATACCACAGAACTTAACAGAATGTTCAATATTTTTCAATAGAGTAGTTTTCTATCTATCTAGCTCTAGCTCAAAAATACTGGAAACAAATAGTATAATCGATGTATTTTTTAATACTATCTAAATGGTTTCTCGTGAGATTCCATTTAAAGGTATTGATCTCATTGACGTAATTTATTATTATTTCAAGGATACAACAGCTTATGAAATATATTTATTTTTAATCACTCAAAATTGAGACCTTTTCTAGAAATTTGAAAGGATTACAAATATAACTCATTGAATATTGTTTTAAATACATTTTTTATAAATAACAGAATACAACGGGGTAACAAATGTTTTTATGCATTAAAAGACACATTTAAATCAAATATATTGTCTACAAACCCAAAAATAAAAATATACAAGACAGTAATTAGACTAGTCATACTTTACGCCGCAGAAATCTGAAATTTAACAAAAAAAGGGAAAACACATTAGAAATCTGGGAAAGGAAATTACTACGGAGAATATACGGCCTAATTAAAGAAAATGGAGTATGGAGAATATTAAGAAACTACGCAGTTTATCAAAAATTCAATAGCCCAATAATAACAAATGAAATAAGAAGTAAACGATGAAGGTGGGCAGGACATGTACAACGTCTAGGTAATGAATGGTGTGTCAAGAAAATACAGAAAACTAAAAGACAAGTACGAAGAGCAAGGGAACGACCGAAAACTAGATAGTTGGATGGTGTAGAAGAAGATCTTGAAGAAATTGGAATAAATGACTGGAAGAACAAAGCAAAAGACCGAAAGAATGGAAAAGAATAGTAGAAGAAGCAAGGGACAGACTTCAGAGCAGAAACTAAATAACCGAATTCACAAACTCCCTACTGATTTAAAGCAGTAGGGTTGGCCAAGCGGCTGGCCATCGCTGCCGGAAAAATGAGGCTAGGAATCCTAATAGGGAGACTATCGACCTTAAGGTCTGAAAGTTAATGAGTGGAAGAAGATACATTTTTGAGATAATTATCTTTACTCTTCTATACTTACTTAAGAAAGCAATCGAAACTCAGCCTACCATGAGTGGTTTTGTAATGCGGATTTCAACTACAGAAAAACATAAAATTGACAAATAAATAGCAAAGGCTATTTTTGCTACTAATTCGAGCTTCAGATGTATTGAGAATTTAGAGGTGAAAAAAGCCATTCAGTTATTAAGGTCTGGTTATACACCGCCCACGAGGAAAACGGTAGCAACAAATCTTTTGTACGAAATCTATGAAGAGGAAAAAGAAAAATGTTTCTCCTCCCTGTCAGGACAGTCCGTAAATATGTCAATTGATGGGTGGCTCAATCTGCACATCGAACCAGTGTAACAATAACCACTGAAGATGGATAAGCCCTCCTATATGAAACTATAGACACATTAGGAAACTCACATACTTCAGAATATTTAACGCAAATAGTTTGTGACCTGATTTCTTCATGTGAAGTATTTTAGAAATAACCATTTGGCTAGAGCTAAAGTCAGCCAAGCAGTAGGCAGCGCTTTAGTCCTTCCAAGCGGTGTGCGATTGAATAGCCTTGGCGACTGCTTAGAGATGTATGTCACTCAGTGGGACATCATATTAAAAATTTGCGAAGAAAATAAAAAGGAGATCGATTCCACTATTTACCAAAAAGTTTCAAATATTGCGATTAAACATACAGCGCAAGATTATTTAAACATTTTGAAACCTATATCAATTGCTCTTGATACTGTGCAGAGGAAAAATGCTACTATCCTAACATGATCCTGTAGAGCAGTGGAAACATTTACAATATATCTTTGATGAATCTGTGGAATTACCATTACAAAAAAAAACAATTTAATAACCGATATAAGCAAGCACTAACGCCATAACATTTTATAGCGTATATGTTAAATCCACAAAAACGAAATACCAGAAGAAAAGAATATAGCTTTAGAAACAATTACGAGTTATATGAAAACACTAGACTGTTACCTTTAGTAAAAAGTTAAATGCCCGCCGAGCTGCATTTAAGTAAGTTATGTTTTCGGACAAGGTAATAAAAAATGTAAACGGACTACAATGGTTAGGTTAGGTGTTTAATTCAAGAATTTGGAATTCTGTACTTCTTTTTTGTTGTTTTGGCTAAAAGCATATACTTCTTTTGATTTGTGAGAGAACTTATATATTATGTTTTTATCTGGTTCTGAATAAAAAAGAAAAAAATTGATTTAAATCATGATTTTAATTTTAAAAATCAAGCGATTTAAATCATGATTTTAATCAGCCCAACCATGGGGAGTACCAATGTTTAGTTATGTGTACATCCATGGAGATTTCAGTGAAGCATTGAGTAAAAAAGACTTAGTCAAAACATTAGTTAAAAGCAATAAGTTCAACTAGATCCATAAGAATGACAGGAAAATTCGAAAATATGGTAGGTTAGGTAACATCTTGTTGTTTGCAAATAGAAGTAGAGATAGAGACGAAAACTGCTTTCTGATAAATGATAGCTGCTAATTGTCACTTTGAGAAAATGATACATGTCAAGGTTATTGTTACAATATTATTGTATAATTAAAAAAAATGAATTCAAACTTACCATCTCCATAAAACTGGGATGACAATTCTTTTTGACTACTTTAGTTTTGCGTTTGGTACTTTTTGGTGTATCTGGTTGTAAATAAACTTTAACATAAGTAGACGGTTCTTGGCCATTGGACAGTCTTGGTAAACCTCTGGCATGTAGAACCATTACACTGAATACTCCTTTCCTGTATTGCAATGATAATTTCAATTGACCTTTAAGTCTACCTGATTCATGGACATCTCCTATTCTATCTATAAAAATATAGACAAAATTAGACAATTTGCCTGTATCTTCTACTTATATATAACAATTTTAAGTAGTCCATCAAACTTCAATGAGAGACATATTGGCTTCTCACCTTTTACTTTTTTAGAATACTCCTCTGAATATTGTTGATCTCTCAGCAATGGGTGGAAAAATGTGTAAACTAAGTCAGAATGAGCAATTTCGTGAGCACAAAGGAATAGCGATTTGACAAACAGACTTATTTCATGAAAACGCTTCTGAGCAACCTGCTTAATATTAGAACGACCCATATGTAGACCAGTTGATAAACTAAAAAATAAGAAAGAATTGTGTGAACAGTTTTTCAAAATGCACAATAATTAATGTTGATGTTGATAAATAGGCAGTCTTCAAATTCATGGTACAGAAATAATAATTAGCATAATAAATGTTTGCAATGTTTTAGCTATTGAGAGCAAAAATTCGAACTTTTAAAACAATTTTATAATAACACGTGTTGGAGCTAAATCATATAAAATTAGAAAACAGCCGAATTACAGAGCTTTGTAGCTGAAGCTGTCAGTGCAAACCCTATTTCTGACAGAAAATCTCTAAAAAGGTTTATTTTTCGAGAGCTTGATGATGCTATGACTAAATGGTTCTTGCAGAAAGATAGGAAGGAGTTCCAGTATTAGGAAATATATGTGCTAGGCAAGCCCGCGAGCAGTTAAAAATTAAAGAAAACTCGGCCTATCCTGGTTGCCTATACAAGTTCAAAAAACGTCAGGGAGTACGAAAATTGGCTATTTAAATTGGAAAATTGAGTGCTGATAATATTGCTATGATTTGTAAAACCTTATAAAGATACATGGCCTAAAACCTGAGCAAGGGTATAATGGAGATGAAACAGGACGTGTGCTGTAGGCTCCGAAAATAGTGCAGTGTTTCATTGCAGTAATTTTTTATTTGGGTCTCGGAGTAAGCAAAGGCCGTCTACTTGTATTATAAATAAATGAAAACTTTAAAAGATACATCAGATGAAAAAGATATAGGAAAGGCTAGAATGTGATCAGAAACAAAAAGGGTAGCGGATTGTGGATATATATTAGTGAAGACGGTAAGAATAATTGCGTCATCAAAATCAATGATCGAGAAGCATGGGACGCAGTAAATGACTTATTCAATATTTTGAGGAACAGCTTGGAACAGATGACATTCAGGTACTTCAACGAAGGAAATTATAAAGTGTACAAGTTCACATAATAGTATGTGTATACACAAACATACACATATATGTACGTTTATACATTACATATAAAGTATAAAACTGTTATTTTCTGTTATATGTAAACTGCTTGATAATAAACTGTTATAAAAACCTTTGTATATAATGTTAATTTTTTTATTTTTGGTTTTAGATTACTGAAATACTTTCAAAATTTGTATTTTATGGTATATCCATAAGGTAAAGAATAACGTCACAAATTTTTATGTTTAGGATGTATTCAGTTTATTATTATAATATATGATTAATCTTCTTTTGATAATACCTATTAGGATAATAATTACTTTTTATTGCAGATTTTACTTTTTTGATAACTGTATATTTCATATCTCTATCTGCCAAACTAACAATTATTGATTTTTTGAAATTTTCAATATGGTATACCATTTTGTTTTTAAATTATTATTTATTTTTATAATTATATAATTGTATTATTTTTTCAATATCGGAGGTCGATTTTTCTATAGTATAAATTGGGCATTTCATTCAATAATTATTTCGATTTCTTTAAAATCTTTCATTACTAATTGTAGTTAGTAATTAAAGAAAGTTAGTTCTACAGTTACCCTTATTAATTCGTTTGAGGTATGTCTGTGTTTTCGAGTTTGGCCCCATTTATTTTAAAATATATTTGTTTATGAAAATTCACATCTAATGCAATAAATACATATTAATAAAAATTTTTTCTTTGAAGTATATTTTAAATATTTATTTTGATATAAAATATTTTTCAAATTGGATATTGGGTAAAAAGAGTCTGAATACTTTAAAGAGATATGTTGCTTTGCATTTGTCACCCGCTTACGACAAAAACAATCATTCTAATTAACACCATAAACTCTCAATATGGATTAGTTTTAATCTGGATTTAAACATGCTTATCTCGCAAAACACAGAATTATTGAATGTTTTTTAATAAATTGGAAAGATAAAACGTTATCAATTCTCTAATCATTTGTAGAGATAATATGAGTGGCTCTGAAATTGTCACTTATTATAGTAAATTTTAAAATTATCTAGTGTTACATATTTTGAATAAATTATTGTTCTGAATATGGGTTTAATCGGTGGATTTAAAGCCAAATTCATAAGAAATAGAAAACAGAAAGAAAACACTCAAGAAGTGGTCGTTCCTTTACATTATCGAGTCAAAGCAGAATTTGATTCACAAAATCGTAAGTACAAGTTGATAAATGCATTACATATTGCAATATAATGTTTTTTATCAAGAAAACCTGGAAGACCTCCCTCATTGTGATCTGATATTATCAGGATCAATGAACAATTTTGTTCCATCCTAAATTACTATAAATGTCTGTAAACCAGGGTTCTTACTCAGTAGAAGCTCCTTTAATTATAATAACTACAATTATTATTGTTCACACTAATATGTAAAATTCGGCACTTTGCTCTGTTTTCATCTAAGCAATTAGATAACTAATCCAAAAGACTTCATCCACTTCTTACTTGACTTTCTGTGACTATCTCCAGGTCCCGATGAAGATTGCTATTTCAAAAGTACCAGAGTGCATCAACGATACTCCTTAGCGCTTTATTTTGAAATCTTTGGATTATTTGGGTGTTGTTTTCGCTGGCACATCCCCATAGTCATGACAAAGTGAATTGTCTTCCCAGCAACTAATACATTTTCTTGTATCAATACTTAGTTCTTCTCGTTTTTTTTTCTGTGAGTTTTCCAGCGTAACTTCACATTTAGTGTTAACCCCAAATATTTTGCTATATTAGCATTCCTTCTTATTTGTGAAATTTACATATACCAATTTTTTCTTTTTTAAACTTATCCTCCATTTTTTGGTGCAATAATTAATTTTATTAATTGATGTCTGTAGGTTAATTGCTGCTTCTTCATGGGAATCGCCTTCGGTCAAAATGGTTGTATCATCCCCAAATGTGGCTTTCTAATTGAGGGATATCATTATAAGAGGTAAAGGACCTGCCCAAGAACACTACCTAGTAGTACACCCGCGTTGATTTCCTTTAAGTCTGAGTGAGCATCTTCTTGCTTTATTCTGAAGGTTCATTCTCTTATATAACAGTTTTGGATATTGGTTAGACAAGAACTTCTTCAATTTGTATTTGAGCCCTTCATGCCAAACTTTGTGAAATGACTGAATTACGTCTAAGAAAACAGAGGAGCAGACTTTTTTCTTTTCTAGTGATTTTTCTATGGTATCGGTTATCCTGAGTCTGTCTAAGGTGAAGTGTTTTGCCCTAAAGCCAAGCTGAAATGAATATATTAGTTTCTTTTTTCAAGTATAGGTTTTAATCTTTGCAGTAGTATTTTCATGAAGTGCTTTAATATCATTGGTAATAGTGACATTGATCTATATGAAGATACTACGTTTGGTGGTTTTCCTGAATTAGGAATCAATGACTTCAACTACTTTCCAAGTTAGGTAGGCTGCGTTTATAATATTATAGATTAGATTATAGATTTTTTTGTTAAATGTTTTAATATTTCCCCCGTGAGTAAGGCAAAGCCAGGAGCTTTCTATGGGTTGATATTTACTTTAATCATTGTGGATATTTCCTTTGGAATAGTATAAGTTATTTTCAAGCTGTCTTGATTTTGTATTAACTGTTCAAGTCATTCTTCTCCTTTAGTAGCTGTAAAAGTGTGCGCTAAATGTTCTGCAAATATGTTTGCTCTTTGTTGATTTCTGTTTCTAGATTTGAGTTCATATCCCACGCATCTTCTACTTGCAGATAAGTTAATGATATATTCCTTGTTAAGAAGTCGATCAAGTCGGCAATTTTATTCGGCTCGGTTGTTGATTTACCTGTTGATAGTATTTTTCACTTCAGTTACTTAGTTGCATTGAAGAGTTCTTTTCCTTTCGTTGTAATAAGCCTTGACCCCCAGTGGGTGTGTGGAAACTCTTTGTATTGTTCTTTTTCATAGTATGCCTGGGTGGACTATACAGCGCTGGGACAATTAATTTTTAATTTTTAGTTGAAAGGTTTACTGTTATATGCTTGTTTTGTATTCCATCTCCTGATAATGGGTAATACCGTCTCTTATTATGATGGTATTGATGGTATGATATATTTTATATTCTTTAAATCTAATGTATGACTCTTTTGTGAAATGAGTTTCTAAGATGGGTATATATCAATTTGTTCTATCTCTAGTAAGGCTTGCAGCTATTGTTGATGTTACAATAGTCCATTTGCATACCACTCTAGGATTCTCTGACTATTAGCCGCCATTTTGGTATACCTCCTTTGGTGCTGTATTCCATCCTGGTTATTCTATCATCCAAATTGGTTCCAATCAACTTATGTAGGACTGGAAATCGAATATTTTTTCAACTAATATTGGCGGTGGTAGTTGTGGTTTCTTGGTCAACCACTTTTTGTGGTTGGGTTTATGTATTTATGCATTTTATGCTTTTTACAATTTATAACTCTGTCCCGATCTTCATCAATTACGTATTTAGTCTTTTGAGTTTGATTTTTCTCTATAAATATTTTTTCTAGTTCTTTTATTTTTAGTTGGAATTGTTGAATAACCTTTTCTAATTGAGTGGCCCTTTTCTCAGCATTCTTTTTTTCCACATTGTATATAGCTGTTTGTTGATTCTGCGATATCGCACATCTGGAAGTTAAAATTATTCATAATGTCTCGCTGAATGTTATCATCATATCACCTGATTGCATTACTCTAAATAATTTTTTTTGTACTCCCATTTACATATAGCACGAATTATTTTGTGAGCGTCCGGACTATATAGGATAATGCTATCACGTTTTTATTTCATTATTGTTGCGTTATTTGACCGATATCAATAGATAATTTATAATGCATAACCTTGTAGAATAGAAACAACACAGCATTCATTGACACGTATTGGTTCTAGCACCAGATGCAGTTCCCATTGGAATTAAATCAGCACTCCGAAAACCAAGAACTCCTATCCGATCAGACACATTTACTGAAACGTCTAAAACCATAAGTGAAAAACTGAAAAGTGCATCCTTAAAAAACGTAGGAGAAAATTCATCTGATTCAGAAATACCTAAACAAGAAGGGAGAAATAAAACATATATTGATAAAGGAGACAATACAACAGAAAATTCGAACCCATATGTAAATAACAAAAAAGGAGATCATAGAAATGTCATTAGTAATAATTCAGATTCGACGCTTATTCTAATGACACAAGGTTCAGATTCTTCACCCACTAAAAACTTCAAAACAAATTCACGACGTACTCTGCCTACACCTGAAGTTCAAGTTGGTGGTCCTTTCCCAATGAATTCAAATCTACCTATGGATTATGAAGAATTTAAAGTAAACGTGATGCAACACGATCAATTTTATGAATCCGAAGAGGAAGATTTTGAAGAACCAATAGATATGTCACAATATGCTCGCCCATCATTTAGTTACAGCAGTCAAGCAACTAGTATCTTTTTTGGGGACACAGAACCAACAATTACTCGTCCTAGAAAAATTATATTGAGAAACGGAGATGTAGATGAAGAAGGAGAAGAAAATGACTGTTAATAGCTTTATATGTATGTAAAAATTTGGACATTTTACTTTAGAAAAATGTAAAATTGTAAAAATTTTTCAATTTGACTTATATAAACATGACTATTTTTAAAAAAATAATGTATTCACAAGAAAATGATGTTTAATAATTTATGTAGATGTAACATGACAGATACAAAAAACTAAAAATATAAAGTTTTTATAGAAAGACTAAAAAAATATTTTAGTTTTAAGGATTTAGGAACGTAAGAAATACAAGACATACTATTCTGAAAAATTGTACATTGTCCAAAAGAGACGAAAAGATATAATTATGAAAACAATAACATAAAAACTAAAAATAAAGATACATTAGAGGTATTAAAAACTATAACCAAGCTATATTTCTAATAAAAGGAAATAAAGCATCTGTAGTAGAAGCTGTAGTAACTGACAATTAGGTATAGAAATATGTGATAAAAATAAGAGAGGTGGACATATATTGAGAATACATGAGACGAGAATGAAATACTTAATCACTATACCAACACTCACAATTAATCTTTTTGACACGCGTTTCTATAACCAGAGACTGAAGGTAAACAGAGTTTACCTTCTCTGAAGACGATAACTTGATGATGATGAATGTTGGTGTAGTGGTAAGATAAAATAGTGAATTCAGTATGAATACCACTAACGGTTCCAGAAATTCCAGCTTAGTGGGCAAACGGGAGTCAAATTGAGAAAATATATGTATAGACAGAAGAACAAGTGACTTTTATATGAGGATAGTAAATAGGACACACAATTAGTGAAGTGAGAGAAATTGAAAATATGAGAAATACAATATAATGACAGAAACTTCCTTGAATTTAATTTGATAGTACTGAAAAAACTAGCATTCCAATATGGTGATAAGGTAGATATTATTTTTTAATAACAATTCCGTCTGCAGGGTAGAAATTACATAATATATCTATATGATTAGATTTAATTGTAAAATGTAGACAATAAAAAACAAACGAAAATATTTTATTTTTATATATAACCATGATAACTTCTTCAAGAAAAATGAACATATTTTGTTTACCAGTTACATGTCAATAAAGCATATTTAATTTCGCGCGCGAAGTATAACATCACTCAATAAGTCGTGTGTAGTCAGTCAGGCTAAGGTTTCAGTATTTTGGGATGCGCATGGAGTATTGTTCATCAAATATTTCCATAAGTTAGAGATATTCAATAGCGAATACTACATAGAGTTGTTGGATCGACAATGCACCGATTCACAAGCTGATGACAAAAATGGTTAAATTGAGCGAATTACACTTCAAATTTATTTCTCATCCGCGAAAAATTGCTCAAGTAAGGAATTTAGCTCAAATGAAGAAGCAATTGCTGAATCTGAAGCTTATTTTGAGGCAAAAGACAAATCCTTCTACAAGCACGGCATCAAGAAATTAGAGAAGCGTTGGAATTATGGTATCGCTCTTGAAGGAGATTATATTGATGAATAAAATCGATTTCTGACAAAAAAAATGTGTTTTCCATAGTTACTCACAAGACTTATTGAGTGCATAATTATATATTTCGACTCCGGAAAACTGTTTAAAAACTTTATTTAATACATTCACAAAAAAAAATTTACAACTTGAATATACTAATTTAACGATTGAATTAATTATAAATGATTGAACTAACGGAATTGATTTAATGAATGAATTGCAATTATTTTGATTAATGGAATGAATAAATTGAATTCATCTTTTGTTTCGCAATATTCATATTTATATTAAAATTAATACTGATAAAAAGTTTACAAAATATATTGTTTTATTGTACTGTATTAATTCCTTTTGTGTTTCAATAATTTTGCGACGTTTCAGTTTTACTTTTATGCGATAACGCATAAGACACCTTTTTAAATCACATGGAGATTATTTTTTAGGAAGATAGGTAAACATTCCATCGCGCATTTTTTATAGATCTATAAAAGAATATTCTACCATATATTTAATAGAGATTTTTCAATAAAAGCTAGGCGGTTTAACTTGTTATGATACTCTCAACAATTACCATTATATTGCTACTAATTCAGACAAAATTTTGACAAATTATTTAACCAATGCATAAATCTATTTTAACCACGTTAAAACCAGCTTATTATTTTTTCTGTGTATCGCGAATAAACGCGACAGAGGGCTTTGTATTATAATAAACATTATTGTAATTCCTTCAATTTGTCTAATTACATGAAATTTTTCTCTCGACTTTAAAACATGCAACTTTATTAATGTCATTTATAAAAAAGTATCAAAAAGCTTGGTATAACCATATTTGTGATATATTAATTAAATTATTATTAAATTGAGCCATGTATTTGCCAATTAAACAAACTATATGCAAAATTTAGATTTTTGTTATCTTGATAATAGCAGTAAGAATGATTGATTTTATGATATCATCATATTGTTATCTGTTCTCGACACATAATTTGCAAGATTCCATTGTATACAGATTGTCACACATAAATATAAGCTAGCTAATAAAAACCTTATTTGAATTTACCAACCTATGTAATTTGGCCAATGGAAAGTATATACACAACTTCTGGTGTAATTCACAAAATTCTTTATAAGTTCGTTGAATTTCCATCGGTTGCCTTTGGTCTTTACGATATACTCGCAGAATATATACATAATATTTATCTGGATCATATCTTTTTCTATAATTGACTACTTCCACATGGACCAACTGACCATCACTTGCTAAACTACAAAATAAAATTATTACATATTAATTTCAAATACACTTAAGAGATTTGTAAAATTTTCCAGAAAGTAGAATATAATCTAAAATTTTCATATATATGGTCAGTTTAAAAGGCGGTTTGGGGTGAACACCTAGAGGACTGAATGAGGTTAATTTATATATATATATATATATATATATATATATATGTATATATATGTCATGATTATATTTGCAACTATGTAAAATTATTGTGAATAAACATATATTTTAATTAAAACGTTATTTATAGGTACCTGTAGGTTTTTGGTACAAATGACAGTAGCGTTCCCTCGTTATTTTCAGCAGTAAATTTGAGTTGAGCGAGATTGTGCAAAAAGAAATTAAATTGTGTGAAACGTGTTTTCAGAGATTCTTCGATTAAACGAGTAAAGTAGGCAGCAGCTTCAGGATTAGATAATTCAGGCAACAGTGCCTTATGCATATAACTTATTGATTCTGGAGTTATCCTGCATATTCCGGATGATGTTATCTGAAAATTATGTAAACTGTAAATTTGTCCACCATTATTTCATTAAAACACCCTTCTTTGCATTTCAATTCCTAAATTCCATTAACCTATGTTGATTAATACATTATAGCTTCTAATACTCAGATAATGAAATAAACGGACATTCAGACCAATAAATAACAGAATGGCATACTTAGGAATTGGGAAATATCAACGCTCTAATAGGGAAGGAGAAATATCTGAACCAATCAGCAGGAAAAAAAGAGAATACATGAAAGAAAAAATAATAATGGACAACGGTTATGTAATCTAGCAGACCAAACGAATATGATTTTCAGCAGTAGTAAATTTCGGCACCACAAAATGACCTGTGTATCATCACCAATGTTAAACTAGATAGGATAGTCACTAAGTCCTAAGTAGAATAGGAGTTATGAACTAGCAGAAATAAGAAATAGAAAGCTGTATCAGTAAATAAGCGAGAAGGTGTAGACATGGACGGCATAACCTAATTAGGTGTGTTCAAGTCATTATTATTGTATGTTGATTGATACATACATTATGCTTCAAAATTTTGGAAAAAAATTCGAATGCTAATTATATGTAGTGAAAATTAATAAGATGATAAATTTTTAAGATGTTTTATAAAAAACAACACAAGTTATATGAAGAAAATTCTAGAACATATAAAAATAAGATTATTGTAAACAATTTGAAGTTGAATATCAATTAGTTCGGTTGTGATATTAATTGTATTCATTCTATTAGATAGAATTATTCTAATTTTGTGTAAATACATTTTTTTAAAATAATTTACGAAAGCGAAAATTATAATTTTTTGTCAATTTGTGAAATACTTTTTCTATAGTGTGGTTAGAAGGACAATATTTTCAACATTTAGACCATATTTAATTGGTATGCTACAAGTGATAACTACTCGCTATATACTAGTTGTTAGCCGCTTTATTATGCCGCTATACATAAAATAAATTATATTACTCTAGATCTGGATCAGACCTAATTATGGTTTTGAAAGAAAATCTGGATAAACAAAGCACATATCCTTCTATCTATGTGAGATTAAATAGGTCAACCAAACTTTTTGAGATCTATTGGTTATTGGTTAACGGTCTGTTTAAAAGTTAAATAATATTTGGCCCAGTAATCTACGTATATACTATTTATATTTATATTAAATAAGCTTTTTTTGTTGTGAATCATATTTCAAATACAGATTTCAATGTTGATACTTTTTCCTTATTCAAGAAAACAGAAAGAGCTAATGAGATACGACACACAGTGGTGCTATAGCGATTTTTGAAAGTGCTTATTTCGATTATCTACTTCTCTCTCTGGTTTTCTCACACTATATAAACTACAGGATGTAGGAACAGCATGATTTTTTTCCTGTTTCAAGGATATTCCCAAAAATAAGGCCTATGGTCAGAATAATGGAAGTTTGACCAAATTACTTCTCTAAATGAGTGATATATAATTGTTTAAGGAGAAAAAACTTATCAAATTTTTTCCATGTTTTACGTTGGTCAACACAGCCACACACCAATCACACTGGGCAACAAAAAATAAGAGAGCTTTACAACGTTATAAGTTGCAAATTTTAAATAAACATTGAGAACAGCTATGATCACAATTATTCAACTTAAGCATACACTCCAAATACTTGGTGCAACTTGCTTTAATAAGAATAACCTATCACGAAAATTTCAGAAATTTTTATCTTGCCAATAGACCACCCCCACGTTTCTATATTAATTCGTTCTCGATGTATTGAATTGTTTCCGCTAATTGGCCATTTGGCTTCACTGTGCGACGTAACCATAATATATTAATATATTTACTCGAAAACCCGCCGAAAATATGAAGATTTCCAAAATAGGTGAAATATTAAAAGCTTTAATGACACATTATTTTTTTCATTAATTAGAATACAGTCTTTTTTTCCTCTTCCAAGAGCAAATCATACATGCACAATATTGTAGTACGGTATATTCATTAATACATACCAAGAACAAAAATAAATTTCTGTTGTTTCTTATAATATTGAATGCTTGGCAACACAAATCAACAAATTGATGGAATTTTTCAGTTGGCCGATCACCTCCATTAATAACGTAAGCCATATCAGATGTTAACACAAATGGGGCTCGGTCCCTTAAAACAAAAGAGCACGCTCAAATTATTTAATTGTGTTGAATTTTATATGATAAAAATTCTATTCTCTACTCAAAATGTGCTCATGTACATTATATCTACATGTAACTAATCAATCCAAATATAACTGAATATTATACTACATCACTCAATAAATCGTGTGACAAACACATAAATGGCGCTGCCATTGTCAAAACCATATAACGTTTATGGAGTACCAACTTTCAAAAGACTATGTGTGAAATTTCATGACATTTTGATTAGTCTCAAAAAAGGGACAACCATTTAAGTGAATCTACTTTTGTTATTTCCAAAACAATGGATTTAAAACAGACACAGATTATGGTGAACGTTCTGGTCGTCCAATTGTAGTGGTTAGTCCAGAAAACATCGAAAAAGTCCAAAAATTGGTTATATCTAATCGTAAATTGAAATTGCGTGAGATATCTGAGGGCGTAAAGATATCAGAGGGCAGTGTGTTTATAATTATGCATGAGCATGACCATGAGACATCTTTTTTAAAAATGGGTGCCGCGTTTACTTTCAGTCGATCAAAAACAACAATGTGTTGATGATTCAGATCATTATTTGGTCATGTTTACACGTAATAAATAAAATTATTTTGCGTCGATATGTGACAATGGATAAAACATGGATTCATCACTTCACTCCGGAAAAAAACGATCATCATCTCAGTGGACTGCAGCCGGTAAACCACGTCCAAAACGTCTGTCACAACAGTCAGCTGCGGATGTTATGGCTTCAGTATTTTGGTATGCGCATAGAATATTGTTCATAGACCATCTCCAAAAGGGAAAGACAATTAATATCGATACTATATAGAGTTGTTGGATTGATTGCATGCAAAAATCGATTTTTAGCAAAAAATGTGTTTTTCTTGGTAAGTCACGCGACTTATTTATTGATGTGTCTTACCTTTTAAAATTTCCAAACATCTGTGCGTCTCCCAAAAATTTTCCAAAATCAATATGAAATAGATGTCCAGATATTTTCAACATAATATTATCATTATGTCTATCACAAATGCCCAAAATATAAGTTATCACACAATAACCAGCGCATGAGGCTAAAATTTAAATTAGTCTATGAGAAAACAGGCTACAAGTAACTCTATTAATACTAATTGATGCTGGGACAGAAGAATGACTTAGCGAATTTAATGGTTTTTATTTCTAGGGTGAATAAATCAACAAAAGTTCACTAAGCACTAAATCAAATGATACTGGAACAAAAAATATCAATACGGATGTGGAAATGGAAATAAACACAATGGAAATGAAGCATAAAAAATAGTAGGAAATATTCAGTGAGACAAGATAAAGAATGAAGACATCCAAAAAGTAACAAAACAAGAATCAATAATAGAGAAAGTAACCAGTAATAGCTTTTTGCAATTTTGGATAATTGGAAACAAACGTTTTTGATTAACAAAAATAAAACCATACCTGTAAAATTTTGTACAGCCCTTGCATACTCTAATTCAGAAGGATTATGTTTCGCTAACCATTCAGCTATTGGCTTATCTTTAAATGAACCGGTCAATCCGTGTTCTACCTGAATTTTTCTCAATGTTTCTGCCTTTGTTACCATCTCTATCATACCTGGAGAAGAATAATAGAAGCTCAACAACTTGGTCATTAGATAATCAATATCTACTATTTTTTCATATATAAACCACAGTCTTACCTTTTCTTCTGGATGTTGGTATACATGTAAATGCTACCATTTTTAAATCTAATCCCTTACTCAACCACAACTTATCCATTAAACGAATCATTTGCAATGTCAACATATCTTGTTGCAAATCATCTCCAACTTTATAAATAGCTGCTCTTATCGAACTATCTTCCATTAAGAAGTTTATTTTCAAGGGTAACGTATTAGATGGAAAATAAGAACATGATTGTATATCTACTCCTTTCACCCTCAATGTAGGTGAGAGAGGTAAACTTGTTGGAGTTTCTTGAAGATCTTTGTGAATTTGTCCCAACCCATTGTGTAAAACAGTGAGACGATGAGACTCTTTGGTTTTTTGTACTTCTTCGGCTATATCATTTAATTTCTAAAATATTATAATTTTTCTAAATTTATTATAGCAGTATGCCAAAGTTTTGATCTAATATATTCATAATTTTTCAAAATTCATTTCAGCAATATGACAAGTATTTGCCTCAATATAATAAATAGGAAAACAGTAATCTAAAAATGTCATTCATAATCTTACCTTAACAAGAGACTGCTGGTAAAGAAAACAATCTCCTAGGGATTTTCCACATATAGCTAATAAAGCTCTTAACAGTAGTTTCAGTCTTCTATGGTGTCTAAATTCGCTAATACCCAATTCCATATCTTTACCTCTTATTTCTGATGTGCAATTCTAAAAAAAAATAGTTGACAGAAATGACTACACAATATGGATGTAGTTCAAAAGTATTCTAAGCTGGGAAGCCTGATAGTGCTGATCAATTTGATTTTGTGTATAATGAAATAGTGAAGTTAAAACCAAATGCTCTATTTGTATTAATCATGTATCAGTCATTGTAGATGCCGTAACAGCCAATTGCAATAAAAATAGAATGTAAATGGTGGAATTTCACCTAGAAATTAGATTAGACAAAATGGTTATAGGAGAAACAATAGAATATGTTGTAAGAAAGCTCAAGAATTTGTCAATGTGGGAATAAATAAATTTATATATTTGGAAATGGTTACTGAAATAAAAATTAGTCTTTAAGTCCAGTATATAGGGCAATATTAGCAAAAGATAGGAAACTAGGAAGGTTGAATAAATCTTATGAAATCAAAGTAGATATATAGTAAAATGAAAAAGGTCAAAAATGAATACTTACTTGAGGCGAATCTCCTGGAATGCTATGACATAATAACCAAAATAAATAATGTGCAAATCTAGGAGACCTTAGAGCTCTGTCTAACAAGAACTTTGCTAATGAAGAATTTTCATAAGTTTCATGTCTTAAAGCTACTACTAATTGGGGTAAGTAATCTACTAATTCATCATTTGTAAGGCCTCTGATCCATCTAATAGCCATCCTCCTGACCTAAAATATTGAAAATTTATTGTAAATTTACCACGGGATGGTAATTTTAATTAAAAGGTATGTAGCTTACATATGGTAAATATGTGTATATTGCATCTAGATTCCTGTCTATCATATCTGGATAGAATGTTTGTAAAAATATTGAGGTAGAAATAAGAGTAGTTCTACCAATTTTTATTAAAAGACAGAAGTCATAAATGATATTCTTCTCTGTAAGAAATACATTACTTGGGCAGTGATAACAAATTCTTTCCTTACTATTTGCCATTCTCTTAATATCGGCGATTATCATTCGCGAGGCGTAGGCATTAATATATCTAGATTTCTTGGGGTATAGCTTTTGTTTGTAAATATTCCCATTAAAAACAAAAAGGAACAACATAACTTACTAATAATTTTTTTGTTACTAACCTCTAGATCCGGATATACGGGAAGAAGTAATTCCAATGCTTGAATTGGTTTCAGTCTTGTCCACGCATGCAGCATACCGTGAAGATCTGGAAGTTGAACATATTCCCAACTGTGAGCAGCAAGAAGTACTTTTGGTAACGCTGTCTGAAGATGATATAGATAGTGACGTTTTTCCCATAAAATCTATAAAACAATTAATGTCTATATGAAATGTTGAGTATAATTTATTTTAAATATTTATCTAAATTTATAGTTATATTTGCTGAATACATTTTGATTATTATTAACAAATAATAAATACAATTCATATAATTACCTCTCTTATCTCTGGTGAAAATCTGTACAACAAATCTTGATCACAAGCATCTACCAGTAATTGTTGTGTTTCATTATCTAAACTAGAGAAGTCTCCTTTGCAAACGTTGCTATATAAATCCGGTGACACAGAAGGAAACTGAACTTTGGTAGGAGCTACAATTTCTATGCCGAGAACAGGATGGTCAGGATCTGGATGAGTTCCCGTAGCAGGCGCTGGCCCATAAATATGATCGTTTATATAGTTGGTTTCATTGGGCCAAATTGAAAGCAGTATACTGCCTTGATTCATAGCACTAAAACAAAAATATTGTTCACTTTACCATTTTATTAATAACTTTTTAAATAAATTTCTTATAAATAGAAAGTAATCAATCAAACGTGGCGACCAATAGTGCGTCGAAAACCTTATGCTTTTGGAGAAATGTTTTTATGAAAGATGTCGAACAAAAATTGGTTCAAGATATTTTCAATTCCGTTGTTATATCATAGAAGTAGCAGATAACATAATTTATTCTACACAATTCACATTTTTCACAAATAACCAAATAAGGTTGGTAAATCAAATTATTAGAATTATAGAAAAGTAAACAAAAATTGTACAACTTACTATTCTACAATTACAATACATACAAAGATCTCATGGTGATATAGTACTGCCTATACGTTTCAGCTTGATTACTGATAACAAAATTACAAGTCACTATAGTCAGAAGTAAGGCTAGGATTATTCAGTTACAAATAAAACTCTAGTACAAATTTTATCGAGATATTAAAAAAGTCGCGATGACAAAACGGTTGTCTACTAATTTTTCTGTGAGACCTAGTTGTCACCTGATAACAAGTTTAAGAATCACACCACAGGAGAATCTGAAGAATCGATTTAATATTGAAGTGATGGATCAAAACTATGACAACACAGAGTGGCGCTTGCTCTTAGAATCTTCGAAATATAGTCTAAAACCGTCCATACTAATAGGATACGCAGTGAATTGCAAAGAGAGCTATGAAACGAGAGCATTTTAATTTATTTAATAAAGTATAAAGAACACCAATGGAAAGTGTGCGGTGACCTCAAAGTTATCAGTATGTTATTGAAATTGCAGGGTGGTTACACAAAATACTGTTATTTTCTTTGTTTGTGGAACAGTAGGGAGAAGCAACAAAATTATGTAAGAAAGCAATGACCTATTCGGAATGAAATCTATTAATGAAATATCTGCTTGAAAATCATTTAAAATGGTTGCAGAAAATTTTTTAGGAAATAAAAACGTGAAATTGAAAAGAAATTGTTACCAATGAAAATTTTGCATAAAATGGGAATAAACATGTCATTTAAGATCATTTTCTGCACTCGCATTTGAGTTTATTTCCCACCAAGATTTAAAGGTTTTCGAAGAAAGACATCAAGGATTTTGGGATGAAAGCATGTTGGGGGTTTACCGTTGGTCTAATATAAAAGAAATTAATTCAAATAGCTATAAAAAGAAAGCAAAAACCAGTCACTTTTAATTTTTTTTAGTATTAATGCAAAAATCATATATTTCAATTAAGTAAATAAATATTTCTTAAGCCAGACGAGACAGAATTGTTTCATTATTTTCTATCTAAACGAATAACAGCTGGGGTATGGAAACCTGAAAACTAGTGTTATATTAATCCATAGATCGCATACAACATGAATATCAAAATAATTTATAATATTATTGTAATATTATTTTTTTTAGTTATTTCTCAAAAATAAGTAAAATCTATCAACTGAATTTTTGTAGTTGCATTGATATACATGTTGTAGGTAATCTATTAATCAATATAGTTTTGCAAGTTGTCAATGTCAAGTATTATTTTTATATAGACCGCAAAAGGTCGAATCGTCAAATTTCGCTTGTTTGCTGGAAGCTGATAAATTATAATGACATTTGTTTATTTCAAAACTTATTCCAATATTAAAAAATGTGCTATAGTCTCTAGCACCGAGTGTGCGACATTTTTACTTAGTTTCTATTCTTGTTGCAATGTAACATATAACCTCAATAAATTTAAACAAAAATGCGTATTAATAAAAATATAATTTTTTTCTAAATAAACGTATTATCATTATAAGAAACGTCAATTACAATTATATACCAGGTATCTTGCTACCCTATTCAATATAAAATTATTAAGAGATGGGCTGGATTTTTTTGATAACTAATACAAGCAATCTGTTCAAATTTACCTTTCATAATTAAAAAACTGAACTGAAGCCCATCCTATTTCTTCCTCCTTATAAGCAGGAACAGTAGAATTTTTCGAATCTTCGGTATCTGACGTAATTAAAGTTCTACCAAAAAGTAAGATTACTAATCGAGATTCTCTTGCCAAACTATTTATAGGTACATCTTCAAATTCTAACCTAAAATACACTTAGTTATAGGAATATATGAAATTGAAAATAATACTTAAGAGTATACCAGCTGTCAAATACTATCCTAGAAGGCCAATATTTATCCCTATCAAATTTTCTGGAAGGTTGGGTACACAGAGATTTGCCAATTTTCTTTGTACCGTGATATATTTGAACAGTTGCTGTATATTCTTCATGTTCCCATTCAAAAGATGGGCGATACACAGCACATATTCTTACTATGACAGAATCCATTATATCATGAACGTATCTCATTGCTGAAATTTTATATATTATTATTTGACTTTACTTATTTGAAGTTGTTTTTGATACTTACATTCATGTGATAAAGTACTTTTCACTTCAAAGTCTACACAAAACGCGTGACTATACATTTCAATCAAATTCTGAACTGCAAATCGAATCTTGTTGCAGTGATTACTGATGAAATCAGAAAATGAAGATTTCTAAAAAAGGAGAATAAAGTATATCTAAAGTTTAATGTTATCTTTTGTATATTTCAAATATAAATTGCAAGGTTAAAGTGACAAAAAAACTCAAATACATTTATTTGTAGGACAGAAAAATATGTAAAATATACTCAAAAAAGCCATAACATAATAGATGATGAGCTGAATATTCCAAGAGAAAAGATTTGGATTCAAATTCAATAGAAAGTGATATGATAAATAGGAAATCATGAAAAATTAATTAATACAAAACATTATACTGTGAAAGGAATATCACGATGAGTTAAAATAGAAAGTTAGTACAGGATTAAAGAGAAATCTTGAAGATATCAACTGAAATAGTTTCATTATATGAAGAGAATATCATAGATATCTTTTGAAATCCAAATATGAAGCAAAACATGAGAAAAAACTCTAGTAAACCTGAAACCGAAATTAGCCATCATATTTGTTAAAATTCTAGATTGAATTTTTAATAAATGAATATTCATTTTGAAATTTATAAGTGATATTTTATGGCTGTATATTATTTATGAATTATTTCATCTTACTTACATTGGATGGTAGAAAATTTTTACAAGTTTCTTCTAAGGCTTCAACTGTATACATAATATCAAGTGTACACAAATCTCCCATTAAATTAACAAGGTATTTAACTGATTGTATTACATTTAAAGGCTGCACGGCAGGCATTACTGACGGATTACTATTCGTTTCCATTTGCAAAGCGGCATCTTCCAATTTCCTTATTTCATTTTCGACAGTCTCTAAAATTGAAATAAAAAGTTGTTAAATTAATATAAGTTGAATTAGAAGTATACTATCTACTAATTTTTTGGAGTAGTTTCCAAAATCTTTTAACTTTTGTCTTCAGTTCTTTATATAACCCCCCCCCCTTCCCTACAAAACAATGGATCCGAACGTACAAGTTAAGAGGTTAAAGAGGCAGAATTCTCTTGGTTATTTGTCATTGCCTTCCAACACGTGGCACACCGAATTTTTATTTTTTTTTTGTTCTCCAAATCTCAGATTGATCTCGAATTATTATGATTCGCAGAAAGAGCGTGATTTAGCTAGACCATCGCAAACACTTTTATGAATAACTAATTTTTAAGTCTCTCGGTAAAGTTTGGTTTCAGCTAAAAGATCGTTTTCTGAAAATATAATAGGGTGATTGATATATCATTCCTTGAATTCAAGCTATGGTAACCAAATGAAAATGTGGCGCAATTACAATCATTATAGTCTATTTCAGAAAGGTATAGAGTAATAAAATGGGAAATTCCGTCCAGTTCGGCTCAATTTCAGTGTCGGCCATAGGTGTAGGTCTTGAAATAGTATTGTTTGTAATAATAAAATTTCAAGTAATTGCGTAAGAGAATTAGGAAAAGTATGTTTTTTGGCCTGAAGTTTCAATATCCAAATATTGTGTAGGGATTACTTAGGTAGTAGATTATACAGTTACGTTTTGCGTTTAACAGGTACCGTTTACATAGCCTAATTTTTATTCTGTTAAAATAAAATTCTTTCCTTTTTACGAGTATCCTACCGGCACGCCTTTGGTACACTATTTTCAGTATTGGTGAATGGATAAAAATAGGGTAAATCCATATATTGACCCCAATCCGGGTGGTACTACCTGCACTTGATAAAAACATCGAATTTTACAATGAAATCAATGCCAAACTATGAAAGTGGCTCGAATATTTATTGGGTCACTCTGTGGTCCCCTAGCATACCTAATGAGGTTTTATTACTCTATACCTTTCTGAAATAAACTATAATATACAACACTTACCTAACAAAATATTCAATTTTTCATAAGTAATACGAACAACTGTATCATTGGGGATTATATTTTCGAATTTCAAAGTTTCATCATCATTGTCATCAGCAATCTAAAAACATAACATAATGTAGATAATAAAAATGTTTTATGTATCTACTGGCGTAATTGTAATATTTTGTTATAGAATTTTAGTTTACCGTTCTAGCGAAAGATTTGTCTTTTTTAGAATCCGGTATTAATATCAAAATAACATCTTCATCCAGTTTGATACAGTCATGTACATATTCGTAATCACTTAAAAATGTGGTAGGAACTAAATATTCGTTACTTCCCCACACTTTTAGCGTGTATTGAGTAGTAGTGGGCGCATCAAGACCATAAGTAAGTTGTAGAGTAACGTGTTCAACGCTTGAATTAACTAGAAAAAAACAAAAAAGATTATGCTCCAATGGGCGCTTAGTTGGTACCACTTTACCACCAGAGTTACTTTAGGAGGTCTAACTTATATGAGAACATAGCAACATTTATTTTATATCAGTTTAATCTACAGAGAACAAAAAGTTTGATTTACCAAAACATAGAAAATATCAAAAAAATTGTACAAAACATCTATACAAAAAAATGAACGGTGCTTAAACTTAAACCAACCAATGAATTTCTAATAGCGTATGTTGCCGCCCCTCGCTCTAATTACAGCTTTCATTCTTCTTGGAAGGCTTCTAAACAGGTTCTGGACGTATCCTTGTGGCATGTTTTCCCAAAAGATAAAAAGAACATTTTGAACATCATCTAGTGTTCTTTTTGGTGCCGGATGTTGCTGAATGTGCCATCCTAGATGGCCCCAGACATGCTCTATTGGGTTAGGTCCGGGTTATGTGCAGGCCAATTCAGGGTGGGTATCTCGACCTCTTCTAAGTACTGCCGAACCACTCTAGCAGCGCGTGGACGAGCATTAGCACAGAGTTGTCACCGATATGAGGCATATAGGGCACTACATGGGGTTCTAGAATATTGGTTATGTACCTGTCAGCATTTAGTCTTTCATCATTCACTGGTACTAACTCCGTGCGACCCTCGAAATAAATTCCTCCTCAAACCATGAAAGAGCCACCACCAAAACTTTCAGTTTGACAAAAATTAACCTGATCGTGCCGTTTACCACGTCGCTTATATACTGGTACACCCCTATCTGATGAATACAGACAAAATCTTGATTCATCCGAGACGTGGTAAGACGTGGACCTTTAGCTGGCACTCTGACTCGTATACCTGCTTTCCTCGACCTATTTCGAACTGTTGTAGGCTTATTCGGATATTACGAGCAGCCAACAAATCTGTTTTCTGCCTTCGAGCGGTGGTATGCCTAATTCTTAACGCCATTAACCTCAAATAACGATCATCTACTACCAAATTTACCCATCCGCGACCTTGTCCAGGTCTTCTGGTTAGTTGCCCTGTTTCTTGGTAGTGAATAACAACTCTGGATATGGCGCTTTGTTGAGCTCCAATTACCCCAGCGAAATTTTAAGAAATTGTGATATATATATATATATATATATATATATATATATATATATATATATATATATATATATATATATATATATAAGAAACCAGAAATATCTATTAAGTTGATACATTGACTCAAAAAACTAAAATTAAGTATTAAAAATATCCTAAAATACCAGTGATGCGATAATTTTTGTGGGGTATTATATAAATTTCTTCACTTTCTTAGACCTTTTGATGTATTAATGCATCTAAATGTTCTTGATTTTAGGTCTCAACTGTTTTAAAATTAGTTTTTTTTTTGATAATTTTTAAAAGATAGATATATATTATATGGTGTTATTACCGTCACAAGTAAAACTGATAGGTTGATTGAAGTCAGCTCCTTCAAAATCAGGATGAACTTGCAGTTTTATGCTCAAGCCATGAGAATACTGATAATTTACCATTGGACTGATAACAAGTCCCATATTTGTATCGGGGTCGTTGTATTTATACTGTTCTGGAACAAGAAAAAATGATTAGCTTGTCTTCCAATGAAAGGAAAAATTTTTAGAACTTACTTCTAATGTTATATACCATGCTGTAAAAGGATTTGAGATCTGGATCTTTCACCAAGGATCTATTAGTTACTTCCTCAATAATATTTAGCAGGTTTCTCTAGAATATAAAAAAAATAATTAATGGGAGAATACATAAGGGTTTGTTTATTAATAAAATGAAAGTTTAACAAAAATTACAACTTTTAACTTCAAGAGATGAAAAATTGTACTGCACCTATTGAAATCTTATATTAACTCCATTATCCAAAATATTTGCTGCTATATATAGATGTTTACCTACTATAGCTAGGCAGAATAATTGACCTTTGGGTTTGTTATTTTGGAGCATCCATGATTAGAACCAAATTAGCTTTTTCATCGACAACATATCAGGACAGTTATTTGTTCCCACTTAAAGTGATAGTACAACCTATCTGCTAAATATAATGGGATAAATCCAAATGTCTTGAATATAACACAAATAAGTATATCAATACAAGGTTGCTTTCCTAGTAAGTATAATTTAAAGAACTGCGTTATTGACATTCTTCTGTGAACAAGAGATGAAATAAAATAAATCTGAAATGAGGAGTTTGTTCTTTGTTTCTGTGAACAATGGTATTTCTTTTATATTGTCATCATATGTCACAATATCTACCAATGACATTGTTTTGCTAGTATGTAGTTATTAAAAAACATTTTTTTTTTGTTTACTAATCTTAATATATAGTGCTTTTTTATTATCAGATCATATGCGAAAGCTAATTCTAGCGTAGTATTTTGACAATCTTTTTGTAAGGTTATTTCCAGTCGACAGTTTGAATTTGTTGTGATTTTATTGTTTCTATAAATTGCTGAAACTTCTGCAGCAATTGTCTGAAATATTAACCATGTTTTATATTCAGTTTGTGAGTGTTTCTGTTATTTATTGAGATATTTGTATCTTTCTTGTTAATCTATACTTATTCATATGTCAATTCTTTCTGTATCTATTGTTGTTCATTTATTTAGTCCAAATGAGTATGTTAATATGAGTCTCAGATGCGAGTTCTGCTCTACATATTGTGCAAATTTCATCAATTTGATAATATGTGAATTAAATATATGTCACTGCATTTTAAATTTGATATTATTAATTTGTTTTAATGGACTATCAGAGCATATTATTTATTCAAGTACTAACTTACCTTAACTGATTTAGAACTGCTTCTATCTATAGTAGACATTCGAGATACTCCTGGTGACATAGGCGTGGCATTATCGGACCTATTTAATGTAGCATAAATAGGATCTGAAATACTGTTATTGCCTGATCCTGAATATATGAAATCATACGGGTCATATTCTTCATAAACGCTGTTGCAAACAGACATTGTATCATCAACTGAAAACAAAAACAATATTATAACAGATTGAAGAACAGCGAGAGGTAGTCCACGAATATCAAGGAACTTTGGCTTTTCTTATTTCCTTCCAGTTGTGAATAAAGACCTTCATAAGTCACAGTTAAGTTAGTGGAAGGTTAGGAACCATTGCATACATAGGCATTCAGATAGGTCCGTCGTGTCCTAATTAAAATGATCAAAGACTAATGTCCTTTGAAAAGCTAGGCAGGCACTTTGACTTGAACTTTGTAACGTCACTAGGCAAACTGTGAGGCAGGTCCAAGTATTTGTACCTCGCCCGTGTGAGTGCTGAACACTCACCAATTACTTGGTCTAGAATTCCTTCCTCTTCAATGAAACTGCAGTGTTCCAGTTATTTCCTGATGCTTATAGGATGGAAATGGCGTCTTAGATGACCGTGCTTAGTTAGAAGACCAGTTACAAGTTTAATTTCAAATAAAGATCTCATCATTACATACACAAATAATGCTAGAGGAATAATAATAAACAATTTTCTCACCTGAACAATCCGGACTAATCGCCCTGGAGCTAAGTGAGCTGTACACGGACTCTGACAAAGGATCGAATTCTTGTAATATACTCACTCTTACACTATCTTTATCATCTGAATGTGCTAAATCAATCAAATTTGAGGAAAACGTTGGTTTTGATTTTCTGTCCTTTTCAGACTGTACAGATAATACAGAAGAAGAAGAAGAAGACGTTGATAATTTTGAAGATATTGAAGAGCTTTTAGGAACTACTATTGGTGGTGGTCTTCGTTGATTCTTAGGAGGCAGGGCTGGAGGTGCCTATAAATAAGTATTTCCACTAAACAATACACAAATTTTATTTTTGATTTTTGTTTACTATTACTCGATATATGATGGTATTTTGTTTGTAGGTATGGTATTATTGTTCCATGCAGTGGAGGTGCAGCTTAAAACACACTGGGACAAGTAATACACGATAAAAGCAATACTAAACATATATATCAATATCACTACAAGAAGATGTGGATGCAAACATAAAATACTAACTGAAAATAAAAAACTTTTTTCTAAGAAAAAAAGCAATTTGCTAGCAAGATGACATTTTCACAAAAAATTAAGGATACGGATGGGAACAGTTATTCCAACTATCAATATAAAACTGTACTCTATTATGAGCTGATATAGCGGTCAATCAAATAATGTAGATAACTTAAAACAGTAATTACAAATCTTCCAAAGAATTGGTACCATCCCAACTCAAGCTAGCCACCAAAAATTCATAACAGTGCTTTTTTCAACACAGATCATGGAAAATTAAAATCAACAAAACAAAATCATAATAAAACGTTCACATTACATAAGAGTAAATTAACAGCATAGAAATTCTAATACAAACTTATGTAAAATACCCAGATTAATATCATGACTCTAAACCCACTAGGCAAAAAACACAGATAAACCTAAAAAGTATTCGTTAGATAAAAGGTCACAAATGTCACTAGAAAACAAGTTATTAATATAGTACATATGGAAAAGGCTTATCAGGTTATGCGAGAAAATCAGATATAATAATTCAACTAGCAATGGATATATTACAGAGATGTTATTTAGTGAAATCCAGAACAAGAATTACACTTTAAGAAAAAAGCTATAAATACTAATTAACAGAAAACTGACATGTTGATAGCCTATAAGCATACCACCTTAATTTTTTATTTTTTGAAGGAATTCAGGTGATTTTAAATACTGTTGTAACATCAGTGTGGCTATTTTCAATCCCTACATCATAAGGAACCCATTAATGTAACAGATTCAAATATTTATGCTTCTGTTGAAAATAGTATATTCAATAAACAGCCTATAATACAATTTTAAACGCCAATTTCAACTTACAATTCCTCTAAGTTTGCATAATTATACTGAAAAATCATATATGTTTTTCATCTATTTGCACTGTAATAAAAATGCATTTGTATACATTTTCCAATCAATTTATATCCTTATCTATCACTATCGGAAACTTAAAATTGTTTACAGATAACTGGTATATAATAAGTACATAGTAGGTAAATATTACAAAATAACCTATTAAATATATATATTTGTGGGTGACATAATTCAAAGCTGACAAAAATATTTATATAATTCTTTTTAGATTTTGGAATCTAAAACAATTTTCGTGAAAAATGTGTTGTTCAAATAATAGAGAAACTTCCTTTCAAAAGATATCAAGGCGATACCCGGCCTAACCTGAGTAGAGGTAGCGGCTATTTTCCAATATTTTGGAAACTAATGAATTTTTAAAGAGTTAGCGTAAAAACTAGAAAATTGGTAAATTACTAGAATGTATATAATGAATGCAAAACAGTAAATTGCATGATTATTTTCAAAGCTTCGATAAGTTAAAAGTAAATTAATGGAAAAAATATGTAAAGAAAATTGAAAAATGCATTTGCCCCGTTAATCTAACGCTCCATCCTTTATAGACATGAAATAAAAAAATTATATACATTACTACTACATAATCTGTGAAATGTGGGTATTGTTCAATTGCCACAATTGTTTAACATAATTTTAATTTGATCCAAGTTAGGTCATGGGTATTAAGCAAATGTGTAAAATTTTAAGTCCACAGATTAATTAGAAAATGATTAAATTTTGATGGTGAAATTCCATCAAGGCAGACAGAGTTAATAAATGTTTAAAACATGATAGTTGTCAAGAATTCAAATAGTTAAAATTATAATAATTAATTCAATTTTTGTTATAAATGAAAGTAATGATTTAATTTTGTTGTTAGTGGAAACTTCTCAATATAAATTTGAAATTTTTCCTCTAGTTAGTTTTGTGTCTAATATTAGTATCAACAAATATTACCATGGATACTGTTAAATTATAAAATAACAGGGGTAAATAGTACATTAGTAGCGTCTATTAATTTTTAATCATATAGTTTTCAAAATGTGGCTATCATTATTGAATATTCAAAGACTGTACTATTAACCCCTATTTATAACAAATAAAAACTATTTTACCTGTGTTGACATAATGGATTGAATAGAAGTTGCTGGAGAAATGTGAGATTGAACAGGACTACCCACAATTGAGCTCGTAGTTGATCCCACGGGAATTGGAATTTGAACATTATTGGACGTTTGATTAATACTATTCCAGGGCATTCTGACAATACTGGGACTATTCATACTGTTTAGAGGATACTGAGCTCTAGATAAAACTGGATAGTATCCACTATTAGGATACATGACACCTTGCTGAGGTATACCTGAATTTAATGTTGGAACCCCAGAGACTGTGGGTAAGTGTGGCCAATATTTGAAATGTGATGGATGTTGTTGTATGCTAGGAGAGTTTATCACCAGTTGCTGTTGATTATAACTGAAAATAATTAAAGATAATATATTAACTTATCATGTTGAATGAATTACAATTTTTATATATCCTTTATTTTCTTTTCAGTATACATCTCCCAAGGACTGTCATATTTGTTCAGTGAAGTAGTTTTTTTTATTTGGTAATGAGAAAAGTAATGTCCACAATGTCTTTTACCAAGTGCAACTACAAAAATGAGTAAAAATAGGAAACAAGATAAAATCGAGACTTGCTGATTCAGATCCTGACTGCTGAAATTCTAACACTTCAACAAAATATAAATAATGTTGATATGAAAGTATAACTTAAAACGTTAGGTTTCTGTCGATAGAGTCATTCAAAACATAGATACATATTTCTCTAAGTAGTCAACAGTATCATGCACGATACAATCAGCCATGGACTCCACACAATCAAAAGCAGTACAAAGATTGCTGACCAACTTTTGGATTTATTGCATATTAACAATCAGCTTATCCTATGAAACCTCTATTGTTTTATTTATGTTGTCATTTATTTAAAATGTCAATTGATCAAATGTATGGATATTTGGAGAAAATTTAATCACCAGGTAGCAAATCATGAATAGAGTGCACACTATAACGGAAATTTTTGCAAATGGAAGAGACAGTAAATAGGTTTTGAAAATGACATACAAACAATGAAAAAGAAAGAAAGCACAAGAAGACAACTAAAAAATAGTATAAAAATTTTAGGAAAACATTCGGCTAAGTAATTTTAGCTCATGTCAGAAGATCCAATATTATTTCATGTCAGCATCACATAATCCTATCTATTTCCTGTCAATATATTATTTCTAGACCTATTATTTCACATTGTTCTGCATTTTCAATGAAATTTTCACTATATATTCCAGTATACCATCATCAGTTATTCCTGATTGTATTTATTCTTCATTGATTGTACTTCTATTTTATCTTTCTTGAATTTGTTGTCACTACTTTTCATTATTTTTTAAAATATACTTTTGCTGTAGGTACCAAATTTTTCAAAGATCCTTCTTAAAATTTAATCAAATCTTGAAAACAAAATTTTCAAAAATTCGAAAATTAAAATTTTACTTCAATTGAAGAGAATAAAAAAGTAAATATTTAAAAAGTTATTTATTGATGTCGCATATTGATGATGTTATTATATACATAACTGAACAATGTGTGTTTTTAATTCTATATTCTATTATGTTACTTACACTTACACTTACTTTTGTTGTTTACAAAAATCTATAATTTCACTCGATGGAGTTGTTACGGCTGGTGGACTAGCAAATGAAATTAGGTCTGGTGTATCTGGATCATTAGATGTGCTATTTTTTCGTTGTGATGATGGTGGAGGAGCTAAGAGAGTATTTGTAGTACTTAATTGGACTCCTGGTCGTGGTCTTGATTTTGATTGTTGTCTATCATATTTCATTTGAGTTGAATCAGTTTCACTCATAGATAATGTACGAGTTACTACAATTAATGATAATTTGGGTAAGTGAGCATAATGACAAATAGGTACTGATCAAGCCAATATTGTAATACTTACCATTTTATATACATATAATATAACATGTCAGGTTTTTAAATTATGACAATTAAACGGATGAAATGAGATAGAGAATACAGAGCAAGTAGGGTAAACAGAAATAAATAATACTAAGGAAGTTATATTGGCATTATAACAAGTGGATACATAAATTAAGAGTTAAAAGAAAAATGGACTTGGAAATGTGAAATTGTATATATACTCAAGTATATAGGCAAAACAGTTGATAGTTTTAAATCAAATAACACTGCAAGCAAAACCAAGATGATAAAAAGGAACTGGTTATAGTAAAAATATAAAAGGGGGACACTAGAATGAGGGACAAGTGATCTAACTATCAATCTACAAATAAGTGAAAAAATAATAGTATATAACAAAAAACTAAATTTTAGCTTTATTGATATGAATAAAGCACTTGACCATAATTCCAAAAATAAAATGTAAGAAACATGACATGGCATATGAAAATAGGAGAGAACAAATAAAAGCCAATCAAAGGATCTAGTTACTACAGCCAATTTGAGCCATGGTAGAGTCCTGAGCCAACTATTGTTCGTAATTATGATACGTGAAACAATGTTTGCATTAAATAATGAAAAAACTATTTGCTACACAAAACGTAAATTTGTCATGTTAACTATTATATCATAGTAAAATTTTCATTTTATATAAAAATTTTTACCTGCTGTTGTTTTTGGTTTGTTAGATACATTTACTGTGGTAGACGATCGATTTAATTCTTGCAATTTCTTACTTTTAAATTGTTCTAATGCCAAAGACTCTAAACTGAGAGCTTGGGCTCTTTCGAGATCTTCCTGAAATTGTTTCTCATAATCACCCATCTTTTTTGGTAACGTTAAAGTCTACGATCTGAAAATGGAGTATGTTGAATACTTTTTCATTAATGTTATATCTAGTAATGTTTACACTAATTTGAGTTTAGTTAAAACAATTTTCGGTCATTACTTTTAATAACTGCGCTCTGTTTACATTAGATATTTAAAAAATACATACCTAGTTATTTATTCCTGATAACCTAGTCATTTTAAAGCGATTTATTTATTTGGGTAATATTAATTTAGACAGGAACTAAAATAAAATTACACATATGTCAAATTACTTAACCTCACTCATAGACTTATGAACACGGAATTAGAATAATTCTTTGCTAGTTTCAGACAACTGGTATTTATAAAACACACTTTACAACACACAAACTTCAAAGAAACCAATACCATTGTAAAAATATGAAAATTCGGTTAGAAACCGATTACAAACATTGGATCCAATCTAAAATCTTCCCCCTTTTCATTTTCCATTAATAATTGTTTGATCGATTCTTCATCTGTGAGTTGATCAGTATTGAATTTCGCAAACAAAGATTGTTCCAGTTTCAATCTGCACACCATATCACATAAAATGCTTTCAATTCCATATATTGAGAAATTTTGAATTTATTTTACTTCCTAATTATATTTAGTGTTGTTATATTCTTCTGATGAAAATATTGGGTATTGGAATGTTCGTTTAGTATTTTATCAAAAATATTTTCGCTCTTTTTCAAAGGAAGGAGCACTCTTCAAGCACTTTCCAAAACAAGATTTTTAAAATACTCAATCGGTGTTCGTGTGATTTTTCTTTAGTTAGTGGAAACAAGAGAAAATCATTAGGTTACCAGGTCGGAGCAATATGGGGAAAGACTTTTTTAAGCTTGAATAATTTTTTCATTTGTCATTACAGAAAGTTGTTCTGTTAAAATTAGACTCGGTCATGGACAATGAGTGTGAACTACTGCCTTAAACTCTGCTACTGTGATTTCACATAATAGCTGATCATATTCCGAGTAAACTTGATCTTTTGTTATTTGAAGAACTATAAGAAGTATCAAAGAATTCTGTAGAGAAGTAGAAAATTGTACTAAATAGTTATCGTTAAGATATCAATGTGTCGTTAAAGAAAATATGTTCATGAAAGTGTTCAAATCATAAAAGCCGGCTGATTATTTCAAAGAAGCCGCCCCATTATTTGCAGTAAATAAAAAATATAGTTTAAATTCGATTGCAGATAGAGGCTGTTTACAGTGTTCTGTTCAATGTATGTTAATAGGTTATTTGTCAGTGGTTGTAAATAGATTTGTATTGATTTTTATGATATTTATGTTTTTGTTTGAAAAACATTTTATCTTAATTTTTTTGTTAAAAACAATAAAACAAAACGGTACACCAATAAGCCTTTGAATGATGTCATAATATAGTGAACACCCCTTGAAGTAAACTCTACTCCTATTCATTTCATTTCAATTTGGCTATTGAATTGGCAATTCTTGTGGTTTAAAGACAAATTTACGGATTTATACCTACATTAAGTTTTATTTTGTCTATTTTTATCCTCACGATCACTAAGTATAAGTTTTAGAGAACATTTTATAACATTAAAGCAAATAAACAATAAAAAATGCTGTTAACTCTTCACAAAATTACCATACACTAACGCTTGTCAAAAATTAATGGTGAAAATAAGTATTTGGCTATATGAGATCTTTTTCAAACGTGGTTTCATGTACCATGTTTCTCTTGTACTTGTCACACTATTTAAAAAAAGCATTGTACCACAAGAATTTTGGATATCTTGTTCTCATTCCACTTTCATTTTTACTCACAAACTGTTGCATATTTTTTATTATTGCTTTGATGGTCTTGATTTTCTTATATCAGTATTAAGACTAGTTCAGTTACCCAGGTATCTTTATTCCTTCATTTTCAATGTATTTCAATCACTCAGGCTCCTTATTTTATTAAATCCTTGACTGCTATACTTATTATCCTACTTCATTATGATTTGTGAACAATATTTAAGTTCAATTTTGGTCTCATGCCATATTATTTATGATGAAAATGAATTAAATGATACTCTAAATTAATTCATATAAAACGGATACATAAATAATAGATATTTTATATCCACAACAATTCATCTTTTTTCACAAATTTTTAGTACAAAATGTTTATTGTTAAACCAGAAAAAGAAATAGAACAATTTATGTGTTTTCAAGGGAAGTATTACATTGATGCACTATACACCAAGTGATAGTTTTCAAAATTTGTCAAATATCCTTTCATTTTTATTTGTTTTTCGGTTATTTGTTTAGGTTGTTATTTATTTATTTAATCTCAGTGTTTTCTTTTTATCATTATTATTAACTATTTAAATAGTTAAAAAGAGTTTAAATTTACAAAGTAGTTTTTGGAAACCTTAACTAATCTATTTTCCAATAAACAATTTTAGTATAACATTATTGTCTAATATAATACAGTTTAGTTATTCCAACAATACATCGCCGTTAAAGGCGGCAGAATCCTTGATTATTTTTATTATTTCACTGAAGTTTTTGTTTGGTTCAGGCATGGCTATTGATTTAATCGGTTAGTGAGTAATTTAATCGAGTAGCTAGTAACAACAAATCATTTTTCGTTCAAACTAGTTCAGTGCAAGCAGATAGTGGCAAAGCTATAAAAATATTATCTTGATAGAGATGGAAGAAGAAATATCCGAGAAATTTAAGTTCTTGAGGGTCGAAAAGTGGATAAGTAGGATTCCTTCATCTTTTTCAGATTTTGTGGATATGTTGATTTGATATTTTTTATTTTGTATGTATTTATGTATCTATTGGGTATCATATACCCTGCATCCCAAAGGATCTAATGTGTTCCCCTTTCCTGCTGCGATATTGGAGAACCCAGTTTTTACAGCTGATCTTTTAATCTCACTGCTTTTGGAAAATCCAGAATGTGGGTTGTCTGTAGCTGTCAAAGATTTTCGTCACACTTAAAGAGTGTGCAACAAAACTGCACGGCGCATTATCTACTAAGTCTAGCGTCTTTAGGTGTCTATGGAATCGACAGTGTCCAGGTAGGACTACTGTTAGTATTCGTAGATTGTTCTCACATATATTAACACATTCAGCGGATCTTCTCTGGTTATAGTTTCCCAGGAGTGTCTTTGCCTGTCTCAACCCTTGCAGGTTGTCCCAGTTATTGGTTTTTCTCCTATCTGCCTTCTTTTCCAATGTTTTTTTTATTGCTCTTTAGCCGATACCACAGAAGGATTAAAGTCTCATGTAGGGCTTGTATGAGCCTGCTTTAGCGAGTTTATCAGCTATTTCATTTCCCTTCACTCCGGCGTGTCCCTGAATTATAGGGTCACTTTAATATTATTGCCTAGCTCGTTTAATTTTTCTAGGCAATCCCAAACGAGTTAGGATTTTAAGAGATTGTAGTTTAAAACTTTAATATCTGCTTGGTTAGTGGACAGGATGATGATCTGTTTGTGATAGTTCCTCTGTAGATTGAACTAGACACATTTTTCAATTGTATACATTTCTGCTTGAAAACTGCTTTGTGTGTTATCCAAGCTTTCGGGTTCCGAGCCCGTACACTCCTATACCAGTTCTGTCGTCTACTACATGTAATGGCATATATGTTCAATTTATGTTTGGTTTTTGATCCCACTTATTTCTACAGCCTAGAATTGAGATAAATTTTCTCTCAAAACTAAACTTTTTCGATGCACCTTCCTGAGGCATGTCTCTCTAAACATTCTAAGTGATGTTCCATCTGCCACGCTTTCCAGTATATGTGGAGAGGTGGGAGATTTAAAATAATTTCTAATGGAGCTGATGAACTTGATTATATGGCGTGGCTTTCAGAATAGTTCTAGTACCCCAAACCACTGCTCCATATGTGATGTTTGGTCTCACAATTGCCGTGCACATCCACAGTAAGATCTTTGGGATACAATCCCAATTCCTCCCTGCGAAGTTTCTGCACACCATCAGAGTTTTGTGGCTTTAGTGATTATTTCCTTTTCCCCGTTTGTTCCAAAGAAGTTTACTATGTAGTGAAGGCTAGATATTTCCCCTCTATTTTTCACTCAATGACTTGCCTGTTTAGCTGGATGGACTTGAGGTTGAGTTTTATCTTCCTAGTTATTTTTTAATTTGGTTTCCAAGTTTCTTTTTCCGTAAATCCGGCAATATTTTTCCAAATTGGCATATGCAGTTTGTTTCGCTTACCTGTTTTCATGCAATTTAATTTTCACGTTCCATTTTGCCTCGTATTTTAAATACTCATCAACAAATTTAAATATAATATCTTCATTCCTCTGCGACATTTTGATTTTTTGTGTTGTAAACTATGCGCTTGGCTAAATACGCTCGTTAGGCCTTGATTTAGTGGCAGTTTAGTAGGTAGTTGATTGCAACTTATAATGAATTCGGTGGTTGCACGTGGTGGACGACTCGTCACCTTTTCTTGATACTAAATTCATAAAAAACGAAGATAATAAAATTTTAATTGACTGGTAGGTATAAGAAACCAATAAGTTCTGAAAGATATATCAACTATCATTCATTTTTTAAAATTAGATTTTTTAAATAATTTTTTAAAAGAAAGATGAAAATTGACGTTTCGAATTATTTCAGTCTTTTTCAAAATTTTTGGCGTAATACAACTAAACAGCTGTACAGTAGCTTGATATGGACAATGGGGCCACATGAGAGACGAATTTTTTTTAATCGAAAATACTGTTGAGCCCTTGAAAAGTTTTTGATTAAGTATTTGAGAATATAAATAATGATTTCAAAAACGGCAGTATGAAAAGAACAAATACTAAATCAGTCAAGTGTGAGTAACTCTTATGTGGCCATAGTGTCTCTATTAAGTCACTATACATGCTATAGCAAACTAGGCTATCTAGGATGTGTAACCAGGACTCAATTTTTTATAAAATAAATATTTATTTTACGAAAAAGACAGAGCAGTAAATGTACTTCCAATGTCTAATAAGCTTTTTTTGGAATACCATGTTTGTTTATTGCTTCCAAAGAGAATAAAGGAATGCAGGAAAAAATAAAAAGCAAAGTAAGGAAAAACTTTAGGTCAAATATTGAATTATATATATTTATAAGTAATTATATAAAGAGGCAATAGCCTATTCATTTTTTTACATTATAATTAACTCTATCACTCTATTTGAGAATATATCAACAATAATGAATGTTCTATAAATAGAATTTAAAATTTCAAAATCCTTCCTGTAACTGATAATTATTATCAACTTTTGTTTACATTACATGTTTATCATAAAAATGTTGAACCAAAAATATACTGATAATAATTTATTCCAGTTTATACACTGTCGTACACATTTCAGTTTGTTGTTCTATCCTCTTGTAAGACTGTATTTTTATGATGTTAAAACGAATTGGGGTACATTAAAATTTATTGAAAAATAAGTCAAAAATAACAATAATGATAAATAAAACTTTTCTCAAAGTTTTTGAGAAACCTTTAGAATGTTAACGATGCTTTTTATCCATCTCGTTTTGAACTCCATTGTGTGATTGTATTGTATATTGTTGAGAATAATTGCTGTTTCCTTGGCCGCAACCAAAGTCCATTCCGTAGAATACTTGGTTGCCCTACAACAAAAAAATAATTGATTTTTGTCCCAGATAACACTGGATATATGTTATAATCACATATACATATTCCTCTGTGTATATATTCATAAAATATTTATTAAATACTGATATTCACATGAATATTCATAGTATATATAGGACTTGTAAGTAGAAAGTATATATCGTGTCGTAAAAATGGCTACACTGGATGTTGGACTGCAGCAGGGACCGCGTAACTTCGCTTTTTAATGTACTTATAACCATGAGCGAGAAGGATGTACCAGTATCTGTTCCGTAATACATCATTATTCGTTTTTTGGTCAAAGATGTTGTAAAATCTTGAAATTTAATTGAAATTACTCGAGCCATTCATAGATGAGTGCCTCTCCAAGACTCAAGTGTATGATCAGTGTTCTGCTTTCCGAAAAGGCCAAGAAGTGTTTGCAAACTTGCCACATGTGCGGAGCCCCAGAAAAAGTTTTACCGATGAGAATGTCAGCGCTGTAGGAAGAACTCATTTTGGAAGACCAACGCAGTAATGTAAGCGATGTGGCTGAAGAATTGAGCATAAGCGTGGATAGTATGTAGAAAATAAATTATTCATGAAGGGCTTGTTAATCGACTTCTGAATTTTGAACAGATATTCACACGCTGGAAAGTTTACACGCGTCTCCGCGAATTGTATTGAAGCACTGGAAGGAGCACCCTCCTTATAGTCTAGATTTTTCACCATGCAATTATTATTTAATTGGTCCATTAAAAGAGATATTTGACGGACTGCGATTCGAAAGCAATGCAGAGATAGAATCCTTCGTGCGCGAATGGTTACATGACAAGTCGAGAGATTTTTACGAAAAGGGCATTCGAAAATTTCCGAAGAGTCAAAAGTGTGTAGAGTGTGACGGAGACTGTCTAGAAAAAAACTAAAAACTATAAATAATTTCACCTTTGTAACTTGATAAAAATTTTTATAGCAAAATTCCGGTTTATATTTGAACCACCCTCGTATATATATATATATATATTTTCAACATAAAATATACATAATGTTTTGATGCATTTATCCATATTTATAATATATACATAAATGTTACATAGTACATACATGTTTTATATATAAAATTTATTTTATATATACAGTTTTTAAAAATATAAAGGTGAGTTTTTCTAATTTCTTTTTTCCAAGACTAATAATAATTCAGTTCCAAACAATTTGATAGATGGCTCTAGCTACGTCGTGGCCTCTATCAATGCTTGAGTTTAGAACACTAAGGTCTTCTAGTTTTTAATTAAATTTAGTAACTTTTTTATCAAAAAATGTAATTTTGTTTATATTAGAAAAAATAAAACTAATAAATCACAACATAATTTTTCTAACAAATAATAGCTTCTCAAAGAAAGATAGTTTCTTATTGCATAAACTGTTTATTTCAACAATATGATTTTATTTAGATATATAAGTTTAAAGCCAGTCATAGGATTTGCGGCACATACGAGGATGTATTTATATCTAGTTAGCCTAGACCAGTTCCATGCATAAACAAAATATTGCGTTACCATAACAACGAACAATAATTTATTAGAAGTGTCAGTGTAAAGTTTGACGTCAAAAAAAGTAAACTAGAGTTACACAATAAATTAAAAGAAAAAAGATGTCCACCGAAATTGTGAAAATCGAAAAATTGGAGTATCGAGCTATCATCAAGTATCTGTGTTTGAAACGGTTAAGAGGTAAGCAGATTTACGAAGATATTCTTAATACCCTTGGTGATCAATGTCCTTCGTATGCGACCGTGAATAATTGGACTGCAAACTTAAAAAGAGGTAAATTTTCCATTGACAATGATGACCGATCGGGAAGGACAGTTTCTGTGTCAGTTCCCGAAAATATCGATGCAGTTCATGACATGATTAATTTTTTTGATAAGAGTAGAAAAATAACTGGAGATTACTATTCGACATTATTGACTACTCAACGGGAAAAAATTGAAGAGAAAAGACGCGGAAGCTATCCAAAGGTGTTAGGTTTTTGCAGGACAACGCCCCCGCAAACAAATCTCATGTTGCAATGCAAAAAATTCATGATTTAGTGTTTGAATTACTAGAATACCCTCCTTATTCACCAGATTTGGCTCGTAAATTTTTTTAAACGAGGAGGTAATAAAAGCTGTGGAGGTCTGGTTTGCAGAGCAAGAAGAAACATTTTTTTGAAAGGTCTAGAGACGTTGTAGGTTCGCTGTAATAAATGTATCCAATTAAGAGAAGAATATGTTGAGTAATAAAATATTTTGACATTGAAATTTTGTTTGGTTCTGAGAATTTTTCAATATATCCTAGTATGTTGCATTCCTCTAAACGTTCACGGCAGCGGCGTCTGAAATATTTTTTGGGCGTTCCATAGAGCGGCTACGATCGTTTCGGTCGCGGCGAGGACGTTACTCATGACGTCATGACTATTGAGGACGATAGGATAGAATGCACGTTCATTCTATTTTCCTTTGTCTTACAAGCCGGTGAATCTTTTTTATCATTGCCCTGGTGGCCTTGATTTTCAATATTAAGACTAGTAATACCTACTTCTCTCACAATTTATTTAGCGTAGTATTATTATTCCTATGTTTAAATAGGTCAGGCTCCATTTTTTATTAACTCTTTAGACTATTCCGTTACATGGACTGCTACTCTTATTATCCCCAGTAAGACTCAGCAAACCAGTGGGAATTTTTGGTCTTCTTTTTTAAAAAAAGGACTTTAGTTTTTCAAAAATCGATTCCTACTCATGCATTCCAATTCTTTCTATATTTTATCAAGAAAGATTAAACATTACTTTCTGATTTTTTAGGAATCAATCTCGATGCTTGAAAAAGAATATTTTTAATTATTCTTAAACATTTTTCAATTCTTTCAAACAAAACATGGAGCCATTAAAAGCAGCCAAGGGAATATATGAACTTGCATAGTCGTTGATGTTGACGTTAGTTCTTTGAGATGTCTTGCCCATTTTTCGGCTAAAGTAGCAGACCACGTAATTGTATGATGGAAGGTTGAATCAAAAATTTTGTGAATCACGTTGAAACAAGTGTCCTTTCAACTATTTGAATTTTATTATACCCCTTGTGTAAATCCACCTTAGTTTGTATTCATGCTATTGGTATATGACTATATTAAGAAAAAACAAAGTATTTTGATAACAGTAGTAATGATAAAATTATATTTTACCTTTTCCAAGTAGGCTTTAACGTAGAAATTACCAAAAAGTACTATAAATGATATCATGTAACCTATAAGAGTGTAATGCATCCAAAGAGGGAATTCACAACCCATTCTTATTCCATTTGCACCCAAGATCAAGGCACAGGTAAATTGAATCTAGAACAAAAATTAATAGTTTGAGAAATTCTTATTAAAAATATATTTGAATGAATAATTTCTCTGTTTGCAAAATGTCCTGTTTTTATCTGTTGGTGGATCCAAACTAAATCAATATTTAAAAGACAAATTTGCAATTTTCGAAGATCTGTGCTAAAAAAAATTTTTTGTAAATCTATGTTTTTTGTGAAATAGGCGATGAGAACTACAAGAGATGCCTAAACTTTTCTGGCGTATTTCAAATGGATGTTGCCGATGGGGATCGAGATCACGTTATAACGATGCTTTAAAAAAAGCATCGAATTGTCGAAGTGCCAGAAAAAGTCGGACTGTTGATTTTTCTCGAAAAGACTACTTCTACAGCAGTTTTGTGAATGCAAATGTAGTTTTCTATAAGGGTTGATGTGGTAATATCTTATAAAGAATAAAAACGACCGGAACTGTAAGCTTGACTCCTTTTTCATATTCAAGTTTACTGGACTTTATAATGTTAAGTAATAATTATGAAAACAATACATAAATATCAAATTGAGTTGATATTATCTTTTTGATCAATTGTAGATTATAGAAACTTCTTGCCTTCCATATGTACCCTTATCTTTCATTAATAAATTTCAAATTTGATTGTATACCTTGGTATACAAGTGAGATTTTCATTTGTTACCTTCAACTGAAATGTTTCCATTTGAATTTAAATGTATTTCATCTACAACTATCATATAATCTACGAATTACTAACAATTTTCATTTGAATAATTGAATTGATAATTCGATGGATTATAATTCAATCGTCATAGCCGGTACTAGGATGCTATAGTGATGAGATTCGTTTTTACATGTTGCAATATTGTGCAATTTTCAATTTTGTATTCTGTTTGTTTCGCATATATGATGAAAACTACGACTAGTAGTTCTCATCAAACTTTTTTATTTTCAAATTGCCAAAATATTAAATGCACTAAAAATCACTGGAGATTTTTAATAACTGTAGTAATATTTCTATTAATTATAATTACATTGTTGACAAAAATTAATAATATAAAGTTTAGGTTTGTTCTTAACGAATAACATTATCCAAATGATCCTCATGAATAATAACATTATATAATCTCTGATTGAATAATATACTAATATCACAATATGTTATTTATTGTTCGTAATCAGATTCCCTTGAGACAACTTTGTTATCACGTTATTAATAATTTAATAAACAAACTAAATTGTCATTAACCACACAACCAAATTAGAATTTCTTAAACTGTTGAGGACAATCACTATTCACTACTAAGCCTACAACACTCATAATTACACTTGATCATCGAAACGCGTTCCAGATAATGTATTTATTGTTAAGGGTGGCTATATTTGTAGTAGTGAATGTGTTCATAACACAGTTTATGTGAAATTCGTTTGAGTACTATAAAGTATATTACCAGTTGTAATATCGTTAGGTATTTCTTCCACCAGAGGTATTGATGAACTCTTGGACCAAATACTGAGAGTCCATAATAAGAATACATCAAAACATGTATTCCTGAATTGACCATAGCGGGTAGAAAAGCTGAAAAATTTTTTTGTTATTTATAAAAAAATACTATAATAATACACAATAAATTTTTTCTCTTAAAAAATAGCAAAACAGATTCCATATGTGTTTTCGAATACTGATATTGTTAATCATTTGAAATGTGGTAGGAAAAAGTTTGATCACTTTTTCATTTCATTAGTAATGTCGCTAAGATTTAAATCTGAAATTTAGTTATTGAGAAAAGCTTGGTTAAAAGAAACTTCAATTTTACTACACATTACTCTCTTTGAGTATTATATGAATTTATACTATATAGACAAGAGACAGCCCATGAAACGTAAAAATTGATAAGCTCCTATTTAGGTATGTAGTCTAAAGTACTTCAAACCGCTATTTCTGACGCCTAAAGAAAACTTTGGTCATAGAAATAAAAAAATTGAATAATATAGAATATTTCAGTTTAACATACCTCGACAAGGCTGGTCATTGGCACGACAAAAAATATAAATGTTACATAAAGGACTCTTACTAAACCTATTACAATACGTAAATTATATGAATTATATTTGATTACTTTAAAGACCTCCAAGACTTTCTTGAGTGTCTCATTGAGGTTAAATTTAAGAATAAACTGATTGACGCACTAATGAACGTACCAATATGGGCAAGACGACTCAAAAAATTTAGAGGCATATGAGAAGTAGATGGATGAAGCTTTTAAAGTAAGTCATCAAGCAGAACTAGGATTTCTGAAGCGTTTTTTAGTACGACACCTCATACAACTATTACTCTCAATCACTAATAATAATACTAAACTCCTTTTAATTAGACACAAAACAGATTTTCTTGAACTAATATCAAGAAAAAAAAGTGTGACAATTTATCGGAGAAACGAATTGACACGAGAAAGAAAGCGTTAAAAAATGACACGTTATGGCACTTTTTTTAACGCAAAAGCGTGAAAAAATGAACCGCTACGGTACTTTTTTCAGAAATTACATCATTTATGAATGCAAATGAATGATAAAAAAAACCTGAATATTATAACGGACGTAGAAAAATTTAGTTTTATCTTAAAAAACTTATAGAAATCATACAAATCTATAACAATTTGACCCAAACCTTCCAACTTAAGATTTAGTTCGCCGAGACGATTTGTAATATGAGTTAGGAACATCCACAAATCAATTCTTTATTATCTAGTACGGGAAAGAGTTGAGCTTTATTTACAAAAGTTGTGGGTAGGAAGTATATATAGAACGAATATGTTCAATACTACATATGTATGCTAAACAAACATTTATATTTAATTTTATTCTTGAGAAAAATATATACTCACTAGAACCACTCGGCACCCACTTGATTCCTATCCACCAAAAAGCAAACATGGTGGAATGATGGTAAACGTGCAAGAATGAAAGTTGATTATTCTTTTTCCTTAATATAAAGAAAAGGGTATCACAGAATTCTAAAAGTTTAGAAAAGTAATACCACCAAACAGCATCTGTAATCTGAAATATTAAAAAACAGTTCTATAAATATTGTCGAAACTATTAAATATACTTGTCAAACATCAATAGTATTATAAAGAGTTTAAATTTGTATCAATTGTAAATATGGAAAGTTTTCTATGTGGCAAATAAAGTATTGATATTTTACTGGTAGCTCTTACTCTACCCGAACTTACTTTGGAACGCCTACTTTGCAATGATTCATATTTGTTTATATTTTAGGAAACATATTTCATAGGACGTTATGTTCAATTATATAAGGTGTCCTATATAATAACCGATACAGAGCAATTTACCTTTACACCAAGTTGCACAGGGCCTCAAAGTAGGATCCAAAAATTCTAAACCTTCAACTTAAAAGCTACAAATTTCGTACAAGTTTAAGACTCATAAGGCAATCGAACCATTCTGGGGGGTTAATTAGTAGTGACTAACATTTTATCCATGTTTAAAATCTGTCAGTTGATTTTAAAAATTTTAGTTTGATGTATAAGTTCATAGCCGACTCTTGACTACTGTGTAACTTTTTAAACAATGTTGAAAACATGCTTTTGGTTATTCGACTTTTTCTTGAAAATGACAAAGTTTTAGAGAAAGTTATAAGATAAGTTATCTATAGTATGATAATAAAATTTCTTAATCAATTGACAGATAAAAAACTTATGATAAATTTCAAGGTAATCCCTAGTTAACCAATCAGAATTCTCGATGGTCTTTTACTTACCATTCCTTAATGTCCTTAACACTTTTATATAGTGTACTAAACTGGGTGTTTTCAAATTAAAAGAGTGCAAAGAAATTAATTTGATGTTTTTCAAAATTTTCAGCCTTACTTTGAGGCCCTATAACTCCTCGGGGATGCAGCTTGGTAAGAGGTAAAGTACGATTAATCGTCATATTTTGGGCTATTCCATACGCCTCTGCTTTGAATAAAGTAAATATAAATTAAAGTATGATGTGGAAAATGGTTTTTTTTGCTTCAATTTTAATAAGAATATATTACAATTGAAAATTAATTTACCTGCAATTCGTCGGGCGAGTATTTTTGCCTACAAGGTTCACAGAAGTAGTTATATCTTAAACGAAATGAAGCTGTCAGCAACTGAAAAAAAAAGAAACTTTAAGTATAATAGGCATTGACATGGAATGATTCGATATTTCTATACATTTCTTATGGTTTAATAGAGTAAATACTCCCACTGGATCTGCACATAAAAGGATTAGCAGCTAAAAGTGCCCTCGGACTGAGGGAAACTGATTGTATCAAGATTTACGATAAAAATTTCATTTTTTAATGCATTTTAAACAAAGTGTTTTTTATTGGAAGAAATTTTTTCAATATAATTTTTTGAATTTATCAATCGTACTTACCCTAACGGCTATGTATAAATTTAATGCTGCCATATAAAAATTGTAAGGTACAAGTAGCCACGATAGTTTAAACGGTTTCCTGTTTGCCATGATTTTAGGTCCTATCCAAACAATGAAAAAATATAAACCTATGAATAACAAAGTAGGAACAGGGGAATCTACTAAGGGCCATCCTTTTGTTCGTGTATCTGTAACAAAATAAGTATGTTGAGATTGATAACTAGTGTTAAAGTCCCTGAAAGTCTGAGAAATTGAGAGCGTAAAAAAGCCAACCTACAATTGATTTAGCACATTAGAATGATTTATAGTTAATGTTATTTCATTTGGGGCGTAGATAATAATTAAGAACTGCTTTTTAAAATATTTCAAATACGAGAAAAAATATAAGAAAGTCCAAAAAAATGAAGCGACTAAAATTTTCTATAAAATCGATGTGAATAACTTTTGACTTATTTGCAATAGAATCTGAGATATTTGCAATAGACAAAAATTTATTGTTCAGCAATTAAAAATTCACAAAAAATCGAAAATGTTAATTTTTAAAGTTTTTTTTAAGAATCATAATAATACAGTTTAACAAGCAATAATGAAAATGTAATTTTTAAATGTATTTAAATGTTAATAACGAATCAGGTCAAATCACTGGTTAATATATATTTTTATGGGAATACCAATGTCAAATTATAATTATTTTGTATCAACCAAAAAATATTCAACATTTATGAACTACAACTTTCCCATATATTTGTTGATTTTATCGAATTATAACCTCAACCAGCGGGTAAACAATTATTTGATAACTTTTTCTGTTTATCGTCACCAAGTTATCATAAATTTCCTTCAGGTCCCAATGACAGTGATTCTCAATACTATATTCTGGAGCGCGTTTAGGACAAACGTACTATATATCAACCACATCAGTTATCTTGAATTTAGGTCTTTTCTGACTGGACTTTAGAAATACTGCCAAATGCCTTTATCTTATTTTAAAAAAGAAACACACGGATTAAGGTAGTGAGAAGACTGTTTATTCTACCACTACACCAACAATCTCAATTGCATTGTCTGACACATGTTAGATATCGTCTTCAGAGACTGAAAGTAAACATTTTAACTTGTGAAATGTTAACTATTACATCGGCATCTAGTGTGACCTAACCGCCTGGAATATGAGGGCAATCTTTACCTATTTTCGACCATATCTATGTACAACGTTTAGTCGCAGCCAATCAACATATACATATATTTATTGTATGCTATTCTTCGCATCAAATAGTTTGGTAGAAAAGTAATGATGATTTTAGTGAATTAATTCAATTAATTGTAAGATGTCCTATTTGTGATGTTTCAGTAAAATATTGGAAAATTCCATAAAAAGGTACGATTCAATTCTAAATCGACCGGCATTGTAAAGTGGAGAGGGGAAACAGATAGCAGCCTTTTTTTTTCTAGAATATGTCGTGAGTTTAAAAATATCTTTCTCACAGCGGATTGAATTAGTAAACTATCAATTAGAGATCAACTAGTATCATCCCTACGTCATTCTTTATCTCTTCTATGAGAGAATTATACTTGGATTAAATCAATGATGGTTGGAAAGTAATCCGAATCCTATAACAGTTGTTTTTATTTTTTAAACATTTAAAGGGAAAAGGTAGTCCCTTCATATATGATGTATAACACTTAAAATCTATTCTATATACATAGATAAAGATAAATTAAGTTACAAAGTTATGTACGAAACATAATGGAACAAAATCAAAGGTTGCTGTAGGTTGAGTTTTAAATTTGAATATTTGATCCAAAACGGAACGCGACGTTAGAAGAAGTTCTGATAAAAGTTCGTTCTGGGTTAAGATCCTTAATCAGTTGATTGGTGATCTACCAAGGAGCATAGTTTCTACAAAGCCCTACAATTATATATTTCAGTGGAAATGCTTTTGTTAAAATATTATGTAGTGTGAATAATTATTATCAACGAAAGTATTTTTAAATAGGTATAGAACTTACAGAATAGATTATTACTCACCTGACAACGATAATGTCCATGCATAATAATCGTAGGCCTGGCTAACTAGGGTCTGTGTTGAGTTTATCACAAGTGCCATTTTGTTTTGATTTCTATATTAATATCTAAAACGAAAAAAAAAAAAATTAAAAAAATCAATCTGTTACTGATTCTAAAATTATATTTTTTTAATAATATGTATTTAATTTATTCAAACAATTTAAATATAATCTTTATTTATCTTCCATTCTGAGATGTTTTAAGATGATGCATATCTGACAGATATAACAGATATGGAAGCCACTTTTTTGGCCAGCTAGGTAATCATACTTCCATCTCTGGATGAAATTAGAGAGTTTGTTTTGGCAACTGAGCCACCTATTCGAAACGACAATAAGATCCGGAGAGAACGATATGCGAATATATGAAGAACAGAACTTGATACTGCTGTTTAATATACTCTTCAAAGACTAAACGCTTGCATAAAAAATGAATTTAAACGTTTAGTTCGTCACCAGTTGCCTTGATTTATTTAGATTTCATAATGGTGTTTTAGTATTATTATTTAATTTAAATTATATATTGGGAAATGTTTCTTTCTTTCTGTAGCCCATATTTCAACTTTAACTTCATTAACGCCGTTTCCCAGTATTATTAAAAGTAATATATAATATTTGAAGTCATTACTAAGAGGGTGAGAAAAATCAATTTTGATTAGTTGAACATTGTTAGAATTTCTATCGTACTCAAAAATTATAGTGGATAATCTATGTCAAAGAAAAATGCCAAAAATTTCCACTCTTTTCAATATTTCTTGGAATAGAAAAAAATACTGACACGCATTTTTTGCTGCTCTATTGCTAATTAGATCTTTTTTTATACTCATTGATTAAAATTGCTCACTCTTATTCTCCAAGAGTCAGATCTGGTAACTCCGCATTCTCTATCTTTAAGTAGTAAGCTCTAACTGTATTTTAATCGCTACTATGACAAACTACCTAGTGGTACATACAATTTGCCACCGAAATATGAATTTGCCAAGAGAATAAATGAGCGCTATGATCAACTATTAGTTCAAGGTCAATATAAATGAACAAGAGTCACTGATACATCGCGAATTTGGTACTGAAACTCTTTCACAAGCAACTGTGTTTCCCTGATATAACTAATTTAAAAGAGGACAAATATCGCTTGGTGATGTAACATGCAGTGATAGATCATATTCTACAGTTACTGATAGAAATATTAAGATCATTGAAAGTATATTCGAAGAAGATCCAATAAGAAGCTTTCAAACGATAAAGACAACTCTTGGTGTTGGATCTGCAACAGTAAATTTACTTTTATTTGATCACCTTCATGAAAAAATTGGTACTAGTTAGGTGCCATACACCCTTAACGATTTCCAAAAGGCAGAGCGAGAAACGTAAGAAATGTTAAATAAAGGTAGGCATGATATTCTTCATGAAATAGTAACGGTTGATGAAACATACATATCATTTTATTATATTCTTTCCCGGCAGGAAAACCGTGTGTGAATTCACTAACAATGGCGAAAAAAAATCAGTTTTCTTTCGTAGTACAGTATGAGTGTAAGCAATTAAATTTATAGTCCGGAAGCAGGCAATCTCAAAACACCCGTGATCGCGGAATTGCAAATTTTTTATATAAATTGACAGCTATTAATTAGAGGAACAAAATGCCCTCGGTAAGCGTCAATTTATTTGCCGAAAGTATGAAAAAAATAGAAAGATAATAAAATAAACAATTGTTTATATTAAAGCAGATCTAAGATCTATGTAAGCTATCATCATCACAATTATAATGTTTTTCATCCTCTGATTCGTCACATTCTTAATTATTTTCATGTTGACTCAGAATTTCTTCAGCTTTTAATTGTGCCTCTGGGCCAATGGTTCGAGTTTATGATTTTTTGGTTCCGTAACATTAGCCACATTTTATTTACGAAAATAGCGGTGCTTTCTAGCACCGCGGAATGTTACTAGAATTATGCCTTTATAAAATTCTTCTTTGTCACTTGTACTTGCAAAGAACTTCAAAAATAATACAAATCTTGTAGCATTTACATCACTATTGTGTCCATTATACATTTCATTCGAAAATCTTTGTATAATATCTGTTTTTCCTTTATTATTAATGTAAAATATTTTGATACTGTCCATTTTGTATCAATATCAATTGTATGGTCCAACCGAATTTGGATGGCAATTCACGGTAAATCATAAACTTGAACCAGTAGTATAACAGTCCAGCGGCACCACTAAAAGTTGAAGAAATTCTGAGTCAACATGAACATAATGAAGAATGTGACGAATCAGAGGATGAAAAACATTATAATTGTGATGATGATAGTTTAGATGAATGATAATAATTATGTTCTACTTTAGTATAAGCAATTGTTTATTATATTATCTTAAATTAATAAATTGATTACAATATTTTAATGAACTGAAATAAAAATGAGCTCGGAAAAACATTTCCTATATTTCCTTCGATTCTATTTATCCTTTTACAACTTTAAATTCAAGATATAAATAACATTTTTTATTGTTATATAAGAGTGAAATGATGTAATTGGAGGCTTATATCAGTCCGTATACAATAAAACTGGTATGCGCGATATTTCCGGCCATTTTTAGGAACGCATGCCACAATATTTTTAAAATTTACAAGACTTTTAAGAAGTTATAAAAATACCCTCCTTGCAAAGAAAGAGAAACCGGAAGAAATAAAAATATAGATGATTCGAATAAGATGGTTCGAACATGTTACAAGAATGGGAGAAAACATAGTGGTAGAAAGAGTATTCGAAACAAGACCAACAAAAAAACACAAAAAGGAAGAATAACAAAAAAATGAAATGAGAAAGCTAGCTAGCAGCCGAAAAAATATTGAGTAGAATGGATTGAGACGGAATATAATGGAGGAGAATTTGGAGAAGTGATACTACGTTACAGTTTGACTTAACACACGCTTTACATCCGCAAGGGTAGAAAGGCTTACGTTTCATGATAAGATAGATGAAGGAATTCAAGTCGTGGAAACATTAGTTACAAAAGTGAATTGATGTAGGTGGTGTTTACTTTGAACATAAATAAAATCTTTTTTGAATGACCTGTAGCTCTCTTTTTTTCTCAAAATTTAAAGCATCATCTGTGTTCTATCTATGTTCTAAAACTTTTGAATACATTACATTAATTTCGGTAGCAATTTTGATCTTGAATTTTTCTAGAAATAACCTTCAATTTCCTATGAACAAAACCATGTTCATTTCAGTGAGAATTCTAACGAAATCTACAAATGACATCTTCGATATTTAAACTTGTTTTCTCATGAACATCAATAAATTATCATGTAATATCCAGAAGCGAAATTCTATGCATTCGAATTATTATATAAATCAAAATTATGATAGTTGTCCGTTGAAATCGAAAGTGAAATTTAGAAAACATTTTAATTCAAATCGGTTACTATTTTTAACAAGTACCATTATCCGCATCTCCATTGAACGGTACTTTCTTGAATCACTTTCTCTTAACAACCTCATTTTCTTCCAAATTAAGGCGCGTATATTTTTTTTTTTCATTATTTACATACCATTTAGTCAAAAATAATATGAATGTACATATCAATTATTTTTAAGTGCAGTTACTTAAAAGTGTCAATTGCTTGATGGAAGAAAGTATAACGGTTTCTTTTGGGTATATCGGACTACTCTGTTTTTTTATTCGCAAATTATTAACAGAATTCGTTAATTTCTCTTATATTTTAATTACGAATACATAATGATTAACCATTATGTGTTTTAATCGAATATATTTCACACTCGAATCCATCGTACTCAAAATGTATAGAGATAGGTATTTTTTATAATGCCTGTCTATTTTAACCAAATTTTAAGCATTTTCCGATGAAAAAAAAACAACTACGTTCCTTTATACACATCACAAGAAAAATTGGATAGCAATTCCTTGAAAACGTGATACTTATTTTTATAGAAAGCTACACCCAAGTCATTTTCTGCACAAATTAGATTCTGAATAAGAAAACATGTACATTATAATAATGAGACCTTCGAAAGATGAAGCTAATCTATAGCTTATTCAAACCTCCTTCGTACTGCAATCTGAAATGGCATAGTGTGAATAGATAAAGTCAACCTGTCTCGTTCTTAACGGGAATATATTCATCGTATTTTTAGTAGACGGGTTAGCAGTTAATTTTCGTTAGAATTCAGCTTAGAATTTGTTTCCCGCCTGGCATTTGTGCATAAAAAAATTACTATTTCTATTCATATTTTACTAGCATCACCCCTAAACTTGAATTTATATTGTCAACTAAAAAAATTTCAACTTTTTGACTTAGTTCATAATTTAGCCCTTTGTATATATGGGGAATCAAAACAACATTATTTTTTATTTCAGCCAATGTTTTAATTATAGTTTAAGCTTGATAAAACATCTTTTTCTTCACTATTACATCACTTTTTGTACCTAATATTTTATTTTGTTTCATTATGCCCACATTACCCACAATGAATAATTAAAATAAGCAGGATCTATAATTTCCACGTGAAAATGATATTACAAATACAAACTTCTCAAGCTGGTTGGGATTCATTTTATTTAGATTATTCTCTTTTTCGTTGAATTTAATTAATTCTCTTATCATTACGAGAAAAATATTTCACAATAATAGCATAAAATGATTGCCTTTCAAAGATGCTCTCAGTTGTTACTGGAATTTCAAATATTCTTGGGTCGTTATTGTTGCATTCAAATTTAGTGCCTAGTAAACAACAATCGAAACATTTGCAGTGCGAAGTACAATCTACATTGAAGATACTGACCTGCTCGAGATACTTTGGTTAGCTACTTTGGCAAGCGTCAATAACGAAGCAGACTAATATAGAGTGCGCAGTTAAGTTTTATGTAAATTTATACTTATTACCTGATTGTTTAATTTGAATAGGATATCAATTTCTTTAACAGTCATTCTGTTGCTACTATGACTAGAATTATTCTGTTTAATAATACAGAATAATCAATAAATTTTCTATCAATGTAAAAAGCGATGGCACGATTTATTTAACTGACGTAATGGAAGAAATGAGTGTTCATAAAAGAGTTAAAAGAGTTTAAAAGAGGTTAAATAAGTTCTTCGATTGGAGAGAATATTCTACTATTCTGACTGAGAACATAGAGAGAGAGAGCACAACTTATTAATTAGGGTTCCTCCTTCTCTTCTCTGTTTAAAACAAGTTATGAAAAACCAATTATGACATATTAATTATCGGGCATTTTAGAAAAATACGGTGAGTAACGTACCTCGACTTCAGAAACAAATGAAATGTGGCAAAATTTGTTCGTTAAAATAAGCGATAGGGGTACTTGAACGTTTAAGAAACGATATGCGAAGGAAAAAATCTGAAAAATGGATTTTTTTTCTCATTATGACTACGCCCCGTGCAATTAGTCATTTTTAATTCGAAAATCTTTGTTTGCTAAATGTCTTCTTGTTTGTCCACATCCATTCTACTCCTCAAATTTAGCACCATGTGACTTCAAAGTTTTTCCCAAAATAAAAAATGTACTGAGAGGTGAACGCGTTGAATTTATTTCTAGTATTGAAAGGCCACGACAAAGAAGAAGATTCTTTGCAGACCTGCTTCCAGTCATGGATTCAACGTCAGGATAATTGCATAGCTAGCCAGAGGCAGTACTTTCAAATGTCAAAATATCAAGTTACCTTTCTATTTTGCTAATAAAATTAAGAATGTTCCGAATAGAGGAACGTTTCAACACAGTTTTTGACATTGAGATAACCACGACAGAGAAGATTTAAATATTCCATAAATGTTTTCAGTCGTGGAATCATCGATGGTTTTGCTAGCACACCTCGTACAAATGCAACTTAAGAAATCAAAAATAATAATTTCTCTATTTCTAAAGTTCATTGTCCGAATTTTGTGTCTCATTTGTCATAGTATATACTGTATATATAAGATTATTTTCGAAACAAAATCATTATTTTATATAACATATTTTACAAAAATCAGCGGTGTCCCTCGTATTAATCTCTTATTTCAATTTAATCTTTGTTAAGTAGAAAAAGTATTCAATCGGAAGAGGAAGTACATTCCATATTACTACATGAGCAATTAATCTTTGTAAAAAGTAGTAGTTCAACAACATTTATTATTCCGACATTCCTTTAATCAACAAACCAATAACAGCTTATAATCACGTAATGCTGGTAATGAGTTATTTATCAACTTTCACTTTCTCTCCTCTTGTTTGTTTAGAAGGAAACTGGATGAGAAATGCGTGTACCACAATATTCGCATGAAAAACTTTCAGAAAAATCCTTTACAACAGTTTACATTTAAACAAAATCATTATAAAATTCACGTGGAAATTTTTGTTATTTGCAATATGTTGAATCTTAAATAACACGTTAGTTAGTTGGAAACATTTTTTGTGAATTTCTAAGAATATTTTAACTTTTTTGAATTGTATATAGGATATTTCTTTCATTTTAGTTATCTTTGATAACCATAATTATTTTTAGTAACTTTTTCTGCACTTTGCCTGACAGGTCTTATAGCTGTGCTGTACGAAATTTGATGTGTTTAACTAAATGTGTGCCAAGCAATTGACGGGGAAGGTAATAATTGATTTTTGAAATGTGTAAGCAATACTTTGTTTTGAAAACGGAAAGCGCAGTAAAAATCAACTTCAAATATGATGAAAGAAATGTTTTATTTATTATTCGCGATGAATTTCTCAGCTGTTTCATGGTGATATTTTCAATTATTTGTACAATTTGAGTCATCTCAGAACCAATGCTCCGTTTTGCTTACTTTGAGGTTAAATAACGACCAATTTGTGTTGCCTTCCATTAACGAAGACTATCAAGATTGGGCTCCGGCAATGATTGTAAGCGATCTGAAATGTCTCGTCACATTTCACTCCTCTTGGAGATTTTGAAACTACAACATACACATTTCCTTACATTAACACCGATCTTATTGATCGTCGTAGTGTCTCCTTCTATCTATGATAAGTACAGAGTATAACACACTATGTCCGGTCATGGATATCGCATTAGAAAAAGGTCAACATCCATCTGCATGTTTTATCGATATTCCTACACTGTTCTTGATCGTTTACTCGATGTTCCTTTGCAGAATATAGCTGTAGATATTGTAACTCGCATTCCTAGATTGTTGGATATCTCCTTTTGGATTCTCTCAAACCATAAACTTAAATCGTGAACTTGAAAACTTCGTTTGAATATCACAGCCTTAATACAACTCCTACTGCAAAGTGTCACTTGACAAATGCAGTTATTTCTGCTTCTCACATGAATTGAAGGATTATCTCTTGTACTTTATATCAAAAGTTACTTCAGCAGAAATGGTTTTGGAGAAAATTGGAAGTAATTAACCTATAAAGTTTGTACGTAGCAACGGAAGGGAATATTGTTATTATAGAAATGAGCCCGGAAAAACCAAAAAAGCTCGATTTTGTTAGCAAATATTACCCATACAGGTAGTTATTTTCTTTGTAATTTAAATTTAAGGCTTGATCTTTATATTTTTTCATTTTCTATTAAAAAAACAGTGAATCCACATGTTTTTATTAGTTCGAAGGTTGTAGGGATAAAAAGATTAAAAAATATTGTGAAACAAAGAGTCATTCCCTGATCTCTATTATTAATAGTTGAATACCAAACATCAAATTATCCAGCTGAAAATCCTGTAATATGTAATATATGGATTTTGATTAAATATAGGTAATAGTTTAAGAAACTTAGAAATCACGGTTAAATAGCAAACCATAATAAAAATTTGAAAATAATTTTTTAAGAATTCAAATAAAGTGATTAATAAAATGGATATCAAGCACCTTACACTTTTTTACAATAAAATGAAACCTTTCATTGATTACTCTACTCTTATTTGAAAATTATTTTTGGTTGGCTATAGCGTTTTTTTCAGTTTTTGAAACTAATATCATTGCTGTTAACTTTTATTTTCACATCCTATATTTTCGTATACCAAGATCTGTTTATTTAGTTCTTAATGAATATTGTTAACTAAAAAAGAGGAATAAAGTAATTGGAAGGTAAAAGAATAAACTTTAATTGTCGTTTCTCTGTATTATAAATTAGACTTTTGTGCAGAGCACATATTACAAATGAAAGTTTTGTTTTATTGAGCCTCACTTTTGTGTCAACGCAATGAATATTCGGAAGACGAGTCAAGGGATTTATATAAGATGCAGTATTTGATCAACAATTGTACGTTGGTGAAATATTAAACAATTATAACAATGTAAAATCTTGGTAATTTGGAAAATAAGGAAATTAAATTAATAAAAAGCTTACCGAATTTTGCGTATTTTTCACTCACATAACAGGTTATCAAAATACTTTTTATAAAAATTCCATTTAATTATACCACTATTGAACTATAATAAAAAGTAGATTTACTATTTTTTTATTAACATATCCTATAAACCACTGAATAAAATACTATAGGAACAACAAAGTTTTCAACAATTCAAAAATTTTTTGAGAAATTATTGAAAATAGTCTTAGGGTAAGTTGAGCTGAATTTTCGGTGGTTTATGGCAAGTGAATGATCTTAAGAATTGATCGGAAAGTGTATTTGTAAAATAATTTGGTGGGTTTAGAGAAAACTTCTCCTTCAAGTACGTTTAAATTAATGGAGGGGTACAAGGTGTGTAGATAGTACCGTTGCCGATAGCATCGTTGCACTTATCAATCTCAGGGACGGTCTCGAATTCAATAGCCATTAATGTCCGAATCAAAGAAGAATGTTAGTGATTATTATATCCATATTTAATAACCGGCACTCACGGGGAAAGTAGAATTATTTTAATTATTTAATTTGTTGAAAAACAATTAGAAACATAATATTGCTTAACAAAATAACAAACTAGTTTATTCGTTCTCGTAAGTCATTTATCTAAATAATAAGTTAAAAGTAGATTTACTTTTTTTGCATAATGTGAATATTATAATCAGAATACATAGACTAAATGAATTCAGAGAGCTTGGAAAAAAATTACAGGCTTTCATAACCATATCCCGAGGGTTCCTATTTATACTGACATTTTTGGTATAAACACAATCTCAACAAGATTTTAATTTCAGTACGGTTAGTGTTACTTGCAGTAAACTGACGTGGTATATCACAAGAGTGCACCAATGAACTCTATAAATTAATACTACACTCTACGAAACTGAAATTATGAGGTCTGCGTGAGATGATGCATAGAAATTTATTAAACGTGCATCAAAAAATGTCTATAACATCTCACAGCTGATTATTCTTCATTATAAGAAATCAGAACCATGCACGAAATAAAGCTGTCTTTGAACACAAGACAAAACAAGGAAAGATTACAAGGAAGAAGCAATTTGAAGCAAATAGTTGCATATTATTACTGGTTACATGGAACAGTGGGGTTAAAATGACCTAAGACAGTCAACTCTGATTGGTACACAACCATTTGTTTAAAAGTAGTTAGTATAGAAATTTGTAAAAAGTCGAAGTATGCTTTAGTATCACTGCTGAAACAATTCCATATTTAAACAACCAGAAGGTTCAGTTGATGAGTCATTCACATCGAAATCGAACTGCTAGGTAAACGGTTTTATTATCTAGAAGAAGCCATTTTTGCGTTTTGCATTCAAAAGTTACCTCCGTCGGAGTGGAAAACAAGTTCTTTGAATATTGGTGCAAATCCTTGTACAATGTAGAAAATGAAAAAGATTCTCGTTGTCATTAGTGAAAGGTGTTTATTGTCGCTAAATTTTTGTAAGATTTAACTATGTCCAATGAACAGTAGTAGGTACCACTAACAATGTACCCCTGTACATCTACTCAGAAAACTGATCTCTCTCTGAAAGATTGCATTTTTCCATGAAGCCACGTTCATGTTATATGGTACAGTTAATCGCAATTGTAGATATTATTTTATAAAATTTGAATGAGACGAAAATACTAACTGTAACTGACCTACCAAAGAGATCTGATTCGTTTGACTTGATTGTTAAAAAGGTTGAGGAGCTTTGCTATTGACCAATGATATAGACATTGAGAACGACTCGAGAGTTTACTTTTGACTGAATGGATTTGAACAAAATATTCCGAACTCAATAACAAATATGTATATATTCATAGATTACATTAAATTTAAAAGTTGCATGCTTGAAATATTAATGAATTTATTAGATGTAAGCTAATGATTTCGCATATCATTATTTAATCGTTATTTAATATTTTGTTCTGGCAATTAATTTAACTTTCTTTTCACATACTTCCTATCATTAAAAACTTTGTTGTTGTTCTCTTATTCAATTAAGTGCCGTTAGAACGTCAGCCATAAAAAACATGTTTTATCAGATGGGTCCTAATAAAATTTCATATCAATATATATGTATATATATATATATATATATATATATATATATATATATATATATATATATATATATATTGACATTTAAAAAAATAATTTTAACAAAATTTTTGTCACATTTATATCATATTTATCAATTATTTTTAAACATTTTTGATCATAAGTCTTTTGATATTGTTTTTAGTCAAAAGCAAAACGTTAAATTGAGATAACATGAAATCAATCTAAGCGCTCAAGGAATTTTAATAATAATAATAAAATAATTAGAAAGAAACTAATTTAAAATCAGGAGAGACCTAAAATCAAGAACTTTTAGAAGCATACACATATCAAAAGGTCTAAGAAATAAGAAATTCAAGTAATTTATAAATATATATACAGGGTGTTTCAAAAAAGGTGATCCCGTCTTTAGGATAGATACAAAACTGACAATTATTTTGAGTTTGCTCAGTAAAAAATGTTCGTAACTCCATCCATATTCAAGATAAAGAACGTTGAATACACATTTTTACGATTTTGCCAAATTTTATGAGACTAAGTTTTGGAAGCTGATAGAGGTCGACCACGATAACTTTGATACATCAGGCAGCACCGCTTAGTTTGCGCACTCGTTAGTTTATTCCGGTTGCACAGGAGAATCTCACATGTTTTAGTCTTGTTACAAGCAGGGACGGAGGTCGTATAGTTATTTTATTTAGTGAGTTCAAGTGAATTCTAAGTGTATTTAAATGGCTCCCAAGAAAATTTGCATTAAAGGAAATGCTCTAAATAGCCAGACGAGGAAAATTGTTAATAATATCTTCCAATTTATGAATAAAGAAGCCGAAGATGGGCTAGAAAATGCCATTGAAGAATTACAGGCTGGTATATATAGATATGCTTTTATAAGGAAAGGATTTTAGCAGCAACTGGTATTACCAAAAACACCTTACAAAGGATCAAACCAGAAGGCCAAAAATGGATTTGTTTTTATGTCTGACTAACAGAGAGGGCGCTAGTTACATGGTTCATACCAAGTAGTATTGAACATAACTTTTTCAATATTAGATTAGTTAAGCAAAATATCAAGTGAAATTAAACATCGTTTAATTTCACACCAAAAAGTTACTCTTGATAAAACTCGGTATTGTGTACCTTTTTCATAATATTTTGATTTGAATATTATGTAGTAAAACCATATTCAGGATGTAGTAAGATGGGCAAGGAGACCATGTTGACAGAATGCCAAATGAACGGTTAGCAAAAATTGCAAAGGAAAAGAAACAAGACACAACTCGACCTCCTGGACGACCACCTATAAGGTGGTATGAAAGCTGGTCCTCAGCATCCCAACTACTCCTGGCAAACCCTTGATGAAAATACAGGACCTAGTCCTAACTTAAGAAGAAGAAAAAGAAGTAAAGCCCAATAGTGGTATGAAGTAATGATAAATGTATTAATTGAACAAAAATCACAAGAAAATTACAGTAAGTGTTCACATTTTCATGAATACACTATCCTTTTTTATAGAGAATCCATTAATCTTGGGAGTCAGCTATGAAGTCATTAAAGTGACGTTGAATTTCGTCTTAATTCTTGAGGTGAATTTACCTCTGTAGAATAAACTTTTTCTTTATGATACGATCAAACTTATTAAAATCAGAGCTTCTGCACCACTACCAATCTATCGATTCGTAATTGGTTACTCAACCAATTACGATACCTTCTATCAAAATGCGCTGAAGCTCCATCTTACATAAAAATAGAGATCTTCGCTTGTTAAATCTTCTAATATCTCCAATAAGTTATTTCTTAACAAATCCAGATACATATCACCATTTAAATTTCCAGGTAAAATGTGATGACTCATTAATTTGTTATCTAAAGTTGCTACCCAAAAACTAACTTTAAATGCCGTGTAAAAGTGAATTCATCCCTGAAAAGAACATATTTAAGAAAAATCCAATTCAAGGTAAAATGTTTGACAAAAATCCAGTCTAATCGGTAGATAGTCTGGTAAGAGCTCTTGGATTTGTCTGTAATAATAAAGATGTAGCTGTTGTTCTTTAAGTATTCCCCAAGTACATGAAGAAGACGTATTTGTTTGTCTTGCCACACTCCTTACTCTAGCTTTTGAATTTTGACCAACTAAATTTAAAATCATATTTTTTAATGGTTCTTGTTGTTCTTGGCCTTAGAGAACGACAACGTCGTTCAAAGGCTCTACATATATTTCTACTTTGTAAGTTTCTTCGAGGAAACTTTTCTGCATAAAGCGTAACAGCTGCCCTAGAGTTTCCTAAACACTAGCCTTATGTCAATAATATGTCTGTGTATTCGAAACTGCAGTAAATTTTGATTAACAATATCTAATTTAACAAATAACAAGGTCTCAAAAATGTAATGTATTGACTCAACTTCCTAACTATCAATGAATAGTATGAAAGAAACAACATTATCAAAATATATTTCGATAAATACTTAAAGAAAAGTCGAAACGTCAAATTTTATTTCCTAAAATAATTAAAAAAACTAATTTTAAAACAGAAGACACCTAAAATCAAGAACATTAAGATGCATTGATATATCAAAAGGTCTAAGAAATATGAAATAAAAAAAATTATATCAAATTGACGTTGATATAAATATTGATTAATTAAAATTGAAATATTTCAACAGTGAGGTATGATGTTAATCAGTCCCAAACATACTCATACTACATATATAACAAACAACCAACTTGCCTATAGAGAGAGAGAGAGAGAGAGAGAGAGAGAGAGAGAGAGATGCTTTATTGTCAAAAAATTGTTACAATTGTAGATAAAAGCTTGTAAAAACAAAAACAAACATAAAAATAACTAAATAAAACTACAAGTAAATAAAATTTTAATATACAGAAGAACATGAGTAACAAAATTATAGGTAATAGTAATAGGCGATAATTAGTATATAAATCTTATATACGTCCATAGCAAAAATTAAACCAGTATGTAGCATGCCCGGAATTTGAATTCAATTGTCAGCTGGCATTTTTTTAATATTGTAAAATATTGAACCCTTAACTAATTCTGACGTGGAATAGGTAGGGAAAGGTTGTGCTGACGAATTAGGTAAATGGATTCAAAGATGAATAAGGAAGGAAGGATCAGAATTTTTAATCTTTTAAAGAAGTCCCTGCAGTGATTCTTCCTGTTTAGTGCGATTAAATATCTAACAGCTCTCTTTTGTAGTTTTAAAATTAGCTCGTCGCCCCACACGTACCACAGAAAATACTAAAGAAAATATACATGAATATTTCAATATAGGTACTAATTTCATATAGTTACAAGCAAAAAAATTCTTCATTGGTATAGTTTTTTAACCACTTCGTAACTTCAACTCCATTCCATTCCATCTCGTAGGATAAAACAAAAAATATTTTTTTGGCGTCGTCTCGTCGCAAATCAAGAATTATTGGAAATGAATATTAATGAATGAGATTAAAATAATATTGTTATGGTATGGTATATATGGTATGGTTATGGTATACATTCCACATAGTTTTGAGTCTTTCCAGTTTTTGCTTTTCCATATTGAACGTCCAGTCTTTCTAGATATCTGGTAGTTTTGGAGCATCCGTATTGTCTTTAAGAACATGCCTCTGTTTTTAGGCAAAGTCATGAACTTTCGCTTATCGTACATGGTCGTAATTAATTGCACAATTCTTTGGAGTGTCTTCTGTGATTTTCTATTCCAATAATACATTTTTTTGTAAAAACAAAAGCTACATTGCTACCAAATGCATAAAGATGACAGATTAATCACTCTTGACCGTTGAAAATAGAAAACAATTGGAAAAAATTGTTCCAGATAGTGACCTGAAAACATGACATTCATTTTTTTGTACATATTGTATGCTTATGGTATATATGACATTTTCAGACGTTAACAACATTAAAAGCCCTCTTTTATGTTTCTAGGCCAATATAAACTGCAATTTCCGATTCGTGCAGTGCAATTACCTCCGTAATGCACTCCTCTTATTGTAATTTTTTTTCAAGTCCTTTCCTCAAATTTTTCATATAGACGGCCAATTTGAAAAGAGCCTTCTTCGCGTTAGTAACATTCTAGAGCTTTCATGAAGCTAGATCGCTTCTAATCTGTATTAGGTATATTATTTTAGCTAATAATTGGATTTTATTTTTGTTTATTCTAGTGGAATGTTTGTCAAGAGTTAGCTGGTAAACCGTTTTGTAGTGCGGAAGTGATATTTAAAACCACAATTTTCTCCTCTTAGTATATGGATTATTTTGTATAAACTAGTTTTGTAATCTTGCACATTTTTCATGTTCCCTTCCAGTATAATCTGATTTTACAAGGTGAAATATATAATAAAATGACAAACAGGTGGAAAATAGTGGATACTATTTTGAAATCTGACAATTTTCTTGGAATCAATATTTTTTGTTTAGTATTCTCGACATTTTAAAATGAAAGTAGTAATAATATTTACAACTTAAGAAGAAAAGAATGGATTGTAGAGAAATGTATATTATGATTTATATTCGTTTTTAATTAATACTATGTAATCAATATTGCGGAACAACCGCTGGATTTTGCAGCACCAGGGTCATTAACATAGAAACGAAAAAGAAATTAACGTGTGCTGCACTTGCAATATAAAGTTGTAGCTTTTGTATATATTTAATTTCATTGAAGAGTAGGAATAGGACAAATTAAATACCAAATTAAAAAATATGTTTGTTAGAACCACTGTAGCAATTTTGGATAAAACCATTCAAAATATACGAAAGAATTTTGGTAAAGAAAATTACAGTGGTTTTTAATTCAGATGTTTGTCTTGTCGCATCAATCTCAACTTCTATCGACTATTTTTAATGCCGATATGTAAACAGTGAAAGCCAAATTCAAAATGGGATATTTTTTCAAATAGAAAAAGTTTTGTGATGGAATCGAAGAAATCTTAGTCATGAACATTTTTTCACTTTAAACATAATAGCCAATAACATTCCTCAAATCATGCCATCAGCTTCTGAATACCATTATGAAAAAGCTATGCGCCTGACCGTTGAACCAGTTAATAACAGTTTCTTTTCACATGTCATCATTTACCAAACGTAAAAACGTGATAAAATATCGATCTTGAAAAAGAGCAAATTTCTGATGAAGCTCGTCAATCGTGAAGCTCCTATTTTCGTCATTAACTATTTGTGACAACTCTACATTAGTGACTCTAGGTCATTCTTCATAACGAATATTAGCCCTTCCATCGTTAAAAAGTCTACACTATATACTCTCATCTCCATATTCATTACCGCTTCATCAGCAGGTGGCTTTCGACAAATCGAGCTTTTTAAGCATGTACAAACGGAACAACTGATGTACTTCACTGTCGATGTCACTTTCTGATTGACATGGCGACAGTAACTCACCAATACATCAACAACGGGTATAGACATAAATCGTATTTGCGGCTTAGTAAGAGATTGGCAAATAGTGGTCGAACTTTAATTAATGTCACTTAAAATTAATCAAAATACACAAAGAAGCATATTTCCAAATTATTTTGGGTCATTCATATTGATAAAAACTTATATATTTTTATAGAATAGCCTGTAAGTTTTAACATTAGTTATTTCGTTTCCATAATATCGAATTTTGCAAAAAACAAGTTTTAATAAACAAGATAGCTTAGTGACCTCTTTTCGAGTTTACGAAATGCGCGTCGGACAATGTAACAGTGGTTATATATGAATATCAGCAACGTTTCCAAAAATTTCAACTTGCTGTAAGCAGCAAATATGTAGCATTGCCATTTGACATAAATCATTTTAATATGATCTATTTATACTGCTCCAATTATTATACCGAAAATCTCTGGATATAAGGTGAATAGTCGATTTAATTATTTTCTCGGATATTTAAGATAAATCATCTTGAATTTTTTCGTAAAAGCAGATGGATAACAAAATTTGCAAATTTGCAAAACTGCATTTTGCATTATTTTATGCAAACAATGGAATACCCTAAACTTAAATTGAATTATTAATGAACTTAAATTTAAATAATGCAGAAATTTTGAAATTGTATTACAGAAAAAAAAGGGTTTCTACTTAAGATATGAGACATGGCAACAAAGATGTGGATACGTCAAATCTCATATTGCCATCATAAAGTCTGATATTTTTAATGGTGAACGTACTCAGAACTCGTTGTCATATGAGTGCTATTTGAGCTGTTTGCAGATACTTGAAACTAACAGCAGTGTACCGATCAAATTGCTTCCATTTCCAGGAAATACCATGGTGAAGTCGATGGACTTTTTTGTCGAAATAAACATCCCCAATGGCTCGTAACTGCAAGGAAAGGTTTGTAACCACTGACTACTTTCGACACGTCATTACATATTATTAGAGTGGCATAACAACTCTTCTTAGTGATTGAGACCCGAATTGAAGACAACGTCAAAGAGCATCGTTATTTAGTTCGTGTAATTAAAAATTCCCTAACAAACTCTAACTGGCACAATCCTTAACTACAGGAATCAAATAGTAACGTTCCTTGACATAGTCGTTTTCTAGATAAGATAATCATTAAAATTAATGATAATAAAATTAAAACTAATACAAAAGAATTATGGTCTGGACGATACCTAAATTATAATTCACACCTTCCAAAAACACAAAAAACAGTGTCATTATAGGATTAGCAGAGCTATAAAAACTAAAATAATCATATATCCTATCCAAACACAACACAAATATATATCATAAATCGGAAAAAGCACTGTCCTCTTTATATACAAAATTTAAAAAAATAACTAAAAATACAAAAAAATCGAATATTATTAGTCGAATATTTTCGAAGAAAAATTAGACTATTACGGTAGGCATGACTAAAAGAAAAATGGGGGGCACATCATTTTTCCCATGTTTTGAGACCTCCTGAACACGATTATGATGGTTTTTCGAATGTCTGCAGTTTATATATAACAAATGAATATTTCGAGGGGTCGCAGTGCAAAAAAAGTGGTTTTTGACCTTTGCTCACCTCTGCAAGTCAAACAAAAAGTGACTGAAAAATGAAATTTCACATGTAGGTTCAATTAGTTGCGAGATGATGTCCTGTCTAAGGTCGAAACTTTCTATCTCCACCCCTCTCCATTTTATGGTCATTTTTGTTATATTTTCTTATTGTTTGGCCAGATTTTCTTCTTCAGTTCTTCTAGCACAAAACGCCCGAAATCATTTTGATCGTTGTAATTGTTGAACTGGACCGCCTCCTATTTAATGAATAATACGAGTATGATCGTTGCTAGGGTGATTTTTTTTACTTCCCATTTTCGAAATTTCTTGTCATTATGACAATTTTTTCTTTGTTGTCAATTGGAATTGAACAAGAGGGTCCGAGACCACCGGGTCTATTGAAATTATGAATTTTCATTCGAGAGAGAGAGTTAACTTGTGAAATGAAAAGTTATTGAGGAATAGCAAATTTTCCATATAAAGAAATAAGATTGAGAATTGATATCATTTCCAAGAAATTCATTTTATGGAAAGATTTGTTTGTGTATTAGTTAAATTCTTCATTCGACGAAAAATTCGACTTTCATGATGGAGCTCTGCTGCTCACGGCTTTTTTTACTCTATACCATGTTTAAATTGTCCAAGAAATTATGTAGGAATGACTATGCAAAATCTAGAAAATAGGATAAATGGTCACAAAATAATAAATATTAACTCAAGATAAAAATTATCAAAAAATAATAATGGCGAAATGATCTTTTTCAAACAAAATAAATTATTATAAGTTATTTATAAACAAGGCATAAAGGACTTAAGAAAAAAATATTATAATTGAATCAATTAAACTTTTAAACTTATATACCGTTAAGTATCTAAGGTAAATAAACTGATATCTAATATTACTCTTCCCTTACATTATGACTATACTTTTTGACATTTAAAAAAAGTTTCAACAAAAATTTTAATATTTTATCGAATTTATATCTCTTTTCACAATTATTTTAAATTATAAGTATTTTGATAAAGCTTCTAGAAAAGAAACGTCAAGATAAAATTAATTTCAAATAAAAATCAATTCAACTCGAGAAATTTTCCCCGGGGCATTTTCCGATTTTATGGTTTTGTATTATTTCGACTACATTTTTCTTAGTTGGTGCTGGTATTTTTTCTTCGTATTCCATCGATTAGCTATTTCATATGTTTCTTCCTCATTATTTTTTATATTTAACACTTCTTGGAAGTACTCCTTCTACCTTACCAAAGTTTACTCTTCTTCTGTTATTATGTTGCATTGTTTGCTTATAATGAATATTGTTTTTTGTTGCTCCATTCCTCCATTCTTGATAGAAGTGCTTCAATTAATTACATACAAATTTATCTTCAATGCATTTTCTTTCTGTTTCTTTTTCGTTCTGCATTTCTTTTTCATTACTTTTATTTTTAGTTTTTTTTTACTATATATTCAACGGCTGTCGACAACTTTTATTGGCACTAGAATTCTTCTCTCCCGTTTTGTAATTTGTCAAAAGGTTATTTAACTAATTGTTTTGAATTATTATTATAATACATAAGTGAATGTTGAGAATAAATTTTATAAAGCGGAGCAATACCGCTAGTCATATGACACGGGCTACAAAAAACAGGGTCGATAAGGTGCGCGCCATTTCAGCTTGTAAATTGGCGGCCCCAACTTAGTACATCACCAAACGCCACTTCTTAAGGTCAGTACAGGTCGGATATGAAAATGCTTTTCCCGAACGAAAAAATTGGCTGAAAAACCTCAAAACGTGCGCGCGCGAAACCTTTTGTAACATGGGGTTTAAACCTCAAATAAGAGCGGTGTAATAGTGCAAGAAGTGTTACAGGCCGGAAAACCCTCATAAGAAGTGATCGAAAGTGCCGGAAAACTCATCTGAAAAACCTCATCAAAGATACAGATTAGGCCGATGCTTTTGTAAATGAGATTTTGGAAAACTGATAATGAATAGCATAAATGCAAGAATTGAACAAGACTTTTGCCCACTCAAAGTGACATCCATTTTGCACAAATTCAAAAAGAACAACGAAAATTATGAACAGGTGGCTGTCTTTAAAGAGGATATTAAAAACATTTACAATATTGCAGTACAATATTTACGATCTTGGACTGAAAAATTATACAAATACATAGAACATTTCACATAGAAGACTTTAAAAGATGTTCCTGAATAGATTCAAGTATCCTATCACAATACAACGTCAAAATTTATGATGAAAAATGTTTTAACCAACTGCAAAATCTTAAAAGTTTTCTGAACACTAACAAAGAGATCTTTGATTTCAAGAAGCTGTTAGCACATAAAAAATAAGTAACCTATTTTCAATTGATGATAAATCAAGATTGCTTTTCAGAATTCCTATCTTTTAATATTAATGTGATATTGCAAGACATAACGCAAACGTTGAAAGAGCTTTTTCCTTGATAGATCAGCAATGGACGAAAGAACGCAACAGATTACATGTAGACAATGTTTCCAAAATGTTGGTTGTAGAAAGTAATTTGACATGTGAGGATTTTTACTAATACATTTTAAAAGAAACTGAGCTCTTGACGCAGATTTCGACAAACCAAAAGTATGAATAATTATTTTTATTGTGTGATTCAAAGAGAAGAAGATTTTAATTATTTTTTTTCGAATCTTACACTCAGAAAACATAAAACACATACAACAATTTGACGGGGGTCCATTTTAACTCACATATTACGGCCAGTCAAAGATCGTTATGGGGACGATAAAATTTTAAAATTATTGTGTGAAATTATTTTGTAAATTATTTCGAGTAACTTACACAAAAAATAATTTAGTTAAAAAGAAGGAACTACATTTGCTTTGAGCTTTTATCTAATAGATTTGTTAAATAATTTTATACCTTCGTTGTCTATCACTCCCAAATAATTGAATTTTCCACTTCCTCAAATTACTATTCCCATAATTCTATCATTTTATTGTTTGCAAACTTTCTTTTTCATTATCACTGAAATGGAATCATTTAACTATTTAACTTAAACAGATTTTAGGAAAAACTTTCAAAATACGATAAACGCTTTCACATTGTCTGAAATATCAAATGATCTTAATAGTTCATTCATAGGTACTACCAAATACATATTTAGTTAAAGAAACGTTTAATGTTATTACAAAAATAGGGGTGCTCTCAATCTTTTGTAAAATCAAAAAACGGTCTAGTTTATTAAGTCCGGAGATCGTGATCTTACTACACTTTACTGTATGAAAATCCTCCCTGATCAACAAATATATGTTATTTCCATAAATTCTACCTATTTAACCCTTAACACCGACCTTAAAATTTTCATCACTTAACGTAGTCTAAGGATTACTAAAACAAAGGCACAACTGGTTGGATCTGGTTTGCAGCAGTGTAACCTCGTATAAAAATATATTTTGCGGAATAAGCTGACCATTTTTTTCTTAAAAGAAAGAGACTTATGGGCTTATTCTGTTAGAGGTAACGTAATGTAGCAACTTCCCAAATAACAATTGAAGAACTGCAGATCACCACTAGATCGCTTATAAATTGGAATCTTATTTTTATATTCAATATTCTCTCAAAACTTGTGGGTGAGGTAGAGGTAGAAACCACACAAAACTATGTTGTTAGTTTGAAGAAGAAGAAATTGCTCATATTTTCAATCGACATTTGCCCTTAGTTGCAGGCTACCAAAGATAAAATATACCTATACACGGTATAAATTTCTTTATTGATATTGCTGTGCTTTTCGAGAGGATTTCTAGGTATTTTATATCGTCCACCGTCTTTTTGAATTAATTGGTTGTTTCATGGAACAATTGTTTTTACATATGTGCGCCCATGGGTGGAAGGTAAGAGAGAAAGTGTTGTTGTTTCTGTTGTTAATGTTACTCTTCAGGAAAGGAGGAAATAGAAAGTTAAAATATTCATAATTATATGAATATATTATAGTCTCAAAACAAATCGTAGGCTATTTGGTTACTATTTAAATGTATTACATTTACGAAATATTAGAAATACAGTTTGAAATATATTGCTTTACAACTATTTAGTGCAAAAGACTATTTATCATGAAAACAATATAAACTGTTTTCTACTTTAAAAAAATTGAAATTAAAATAAAATTTTGCATTAAATAAATGTAAAATCATGATATATTCTATAAAATGCTTTTATATCGCTAACACTTCCAAAATCATAACTGAGTTGTTGAAACGTTTTTCTTTTTTAATAGATACGAAACGACGCAACAACTAGCTAGCTCTCCAGTGTTTCGGGGGTCCACTTAAAAATACGATTTAAAACTCTACCAATGATATAAAGCGTGCAGTTGGTCCTGTTCTAATATGTTATCCAGCTTCAGTTTAGCGGATGCGCAGGCTATGTATATATTTTTGTGACTTATTGTGGGTCACTACGCTTAGACAAACTACAAGTGAAACACTACAAAAACTGGAATCCCTGAGCCCACTTGATCATCCGGGAACATTAAGACAGTAAGAACTTCAATGTTGTGTTTTGCTCATAAACATGCTTCTGCCTTAGGACTTGCTGATTGTTCTGTAAGAAGAAATCACCATACAATATGGCGATAGAGCAGAAACTGTCAAAACGTGAAAACAATTCTGGAAGGAAAGTGTATGAATTCTACTGGATGTCTTTCTTGGGCTAACACCAGTTTTAGAGCGCAAAATGCTATTGCTGTTTTAATAAACGTTCGGGCCGGTATATAAATATGTTACAATAATGTTTTCCACGTCTAAATAAGTTTGACTTTGGCTCAAACAAGACCGTGCAACGGCACATACCCCAACAGTATAGCTGCTTTGAGAAAACATTTCCCAGAATTTCTCTTCTCAATCAGGGGCGACTTGCAGTGGGCGCCTTTGGATATTATC